>NC_141858.1:3791755-3947162 GCF_024713525.1 Acromyrmex echinatior | reverse complement strand
TGTATTTTTTAATGCTCATGTGAAATAAATAACATTCTTTCATTAAAAACGCTACGAATTAATTCCAACACCTAATAATTTAACTGGAGCTGTCAATAATGTCATCCACATATCTGTAATATAAACGCAATTGTAATAATAAACTCTCCATAGCCTACTCTTTTAAATCTTGCAAAACTATTTCTGCTATAATAAGGGACAAAGGCGATTCCATCGGTCCATATATCTGTTTATAGAACAAATCGTTAAAGACAAAAAATGTAGAATTAAAAATAAAATTCGTAGGAATCATAAACTCTTTCTGTATTATTTTTGTATTATTTACTATGTAATTCCATTTTTTGGCACTTTTCTGTGCTAAATCAATCGAAACATTAGTAAAGAGCGAAATCACATCCAGTGAAGCTAAAATATAATCTGATTTAAAATATCTTCAAATTGACTAATGTATTTTTTATTACATTTTACACATTTTTGACAATAATTTGGACGGTGTATTTTTCTTATGAAATAATAACTGCGATGTTATGGATCTTCACAAAATTCTTAACAATTAGTCAGCAAATGTTTGTACCTAATTGGTGTCTTTCATACAACATTCATCAAGATCGCTATACAAGTTGAAGCACATTATAATATGGTTTTTTTTATTTCTGATGGTAACTAATTTTAAGTGTGAAGAGGAGGCTATCTGAAGATGGCTTAATCTAAGAGCCGAAACATGTAATAATATCTCAGTTTCATTATGTATTTAACTGCTATTAATAATTTTTATACGTTTATACGTTTATTTTAAAGAATCGATTCTTATTTGCCTTTTTTATCGTCATATTGTTATTCAAAATATCTTCCTTTCAGTTTCTCTACCAATTGAAAGCTATTTTCCACATGACTATGTGTTTTCTTTAATGATGCAATATAATATAAAAAACAAGAGAAATTGTAAAGTGGACTATTAATCAGGGATACTATTAATTTCAACGGAACGTTCTGTTTATGAACTTTAGGCGCACCATAACATCTAGAGATAATTCCATTGGTAGTGAGAAGCCTTTTATATGTTAATTTGTCAATAAATTTTTTGATCTTCCATCTTATGAGTAAATTAAGTAAATCATTAATGAGCTTTCTTGTGGGATATCTCTCAATTTTCATGTACGTGTTCTCATTTGAAAGCATATTCTCCATTTTCTGATCATAAAAGTCTGTCAATAGCAACGGTGACGTTCCCCTTATCTGCCTTAGTGAAAAATAAATCCGGGTGATTTTTAATAAATTTTTTTAGTAGTTTTAATTCATTTAATTAATGTGATCTCATCATAATTCAACGATAGACTATTATGGTGTAGTCTATTTAATATAATAACTGAATGGTTTCTAATGTAGTTAACTATATATAATATTATTTGGACGATTAGATACATTGTTCTCAATTTGTTTTATAAATTTTATTATAGTTTTTTTCTTTGTTATCTTGATTCAAAGGTAACCCAAATTGTTCACCTAGTTGTAATAAAGACATTGGACATGTGGAATATGAACATCACTTAAATTGACAAACCCATTTTCCATGTACTCTGTCTAATTAACAGTATCAAATTTGTTAGGAGAAATATGCACTTTTTTTTGAAAATCAGTTACTTTATCATTATTTTCATTAACGGAGATTCAACAATTAAACTGTGTGTCATCTGTTAATTGGAATGTCACAGTGCTATCATTTTGAACTTTATAAGAATATTTAATTGACTAAATTCGTGAATTAATAAATAAATTCTTTTTCTTAATAAGCCAATTGATTTTTTTCATCTATCCATTGCTCTTTAAATCATACAATTAGAAGTTTTTTCTTGATGAATAAAAAATACATTTTGGATAGATAATGGTAAAATATTAACAATATTCTTAAATATATTGTAAATATCTGATTTAATTTGATTTAAAAAATTATACAAATCTCTGAGTTCCAGTTTTAAGATCCTTTTCACAAAATTCTGTTGAATGCTATCAAGCAGTTTGTTATACTTAAGATTGAAAAAACTAATATTATGTTTTAAATATCTATTTAAATGTTCGAAACCGACGTCATCGGACAGATATCTCAGCTTCCATTTAAACCAATCTACTTGTCATAAAAAAGATGTAGTGTATGGTATGGTGGACAGAATTTTTTTACTTTCCCTTATCACCAAATATATACCATACTTTCCGTAATATCACCAAAAAAATTTCGTAGATACCAGAAGCATTCTTTTAGATAATGGCTATCTACTTGCTTGTATTTTTTACGCAATTAGACAAAGATTTAATTCCACTGCTATCCCTACAATATACAAGGTTACTTTATAAAAAACAAAAATATTTCAATATTTCTCGTTTATAAAATCCATCTCTGAGAGCTTTATGTCCATAGCTCTTGACAAACATCTTAAGACAGCTTTCATCATATCTAACAATCTAAAGAAATTTATACATAGGGGAAAGGATCATATAGATCATTTCTCAAAACAGGGTGTAGTCTATAAAATTGAATGCTCAGATTATAAAACTAGTTATGTTGGTCAGATAAAAAGAAGATTACAAACTAGAATAAATGAACATCGATCTGATATCAATAAGGGAACAGGGTCTCCATCAATAATTTCTGACCATCAAGTTTTAATTATGAATTCAAATGGAAAGCAGTCGAAATTTTGAACAATGAGCCTATATATTATTATAAAAAAAAGAATTATTTCTGAAATGATTCACATTAAAAAGCAAAAATATGAGTTGAATACACAGATGGATACCGATCCGCTGCCTGACATACAAGTCTATATCTACTTCTCTTACAATCCCTATATCTACTTCTCTTACAATCCCTTCCTACAACATTGAATTCCCCTTCCTAGTATCCTTCCTACGTCATTTCTATTATCACTTCCCTTGTTAGATGGCAGGATCATTTCAATTATCAAATGTTCTAGCATTACAACTCAGAGTTTGACAGTATTCAGACCCGTCTGATATATTGCTGTATTTTATAATTACTTTTAGTATTCAATTTTTTTCAATTAATTTGGATGATCTAAGTTAATTAGCAGGTATTTACTATTTATTTTTTGTTGTAATTTTTAATAATTAATAATAATTAACATTCAATCTTTCTTTAATGTAAAATATAGTCGTATAGTGACATAATTATTTTTTGATATCATTAAGTACTATAATTAATACATTAAGTAATATTATGTTAATAGAGTAAGGTAATTATTATGTATATTATAGTTGCAGGAAGAATATGAGAGAAGCATGTATGCATCTTTATTATATTAATTTCATTGTATCAACCCTTCGTAAATTTGAAAAAAAGCGCACGGTATAATAGACCTCATTCAAGTATGTGACTTCTGTAATCGACTAATAACAATTTCCGATGTAAGCTGCTTGAATCTAAGCCGTATCTTGCCATAATTATTCTTTCCACGTGCGAGTACAACATGCGCTTTTTATATTTTAATGATTAAACATCTTGCATAGTTATCGATAACATTTTTAAATTTATTTTTTATCATTGAAGAGAACCCGATAGGAGTCCTTGAAATGTCTGTACGAATTTAGATTGTTTACAATTATATTATTACTCACACATTATCCTGAGTTCTTAGTCCTATATTATATTGTTTAAAATAAAATAACTTTGTAATTATTAAATTTTTGCACAATTTCTAAAAATTTAGAAACAAAATCTGCTTGCAAGTCTTTCATTCCGTGTACTATGGTATCATATTACATAAATAAGTGCTGATATAATATTAATCGTAAAATATTTGCAATAGTTTGTGGACTTTAATTTATCCAACGCATTGGCGTTTTTGTCATTCGCTGCAGTAAAACTGATTCAAACATTTACCTACGCATGGTATGGCACTATCCTCATAAATGCGGTAAGTTATAATATAATCTGATGTATAATGATTACTTATAATTCAAAGTTAATCATTTCGGATATATATGTTTAGGGAGATGACTTTCGTAAAGGAATATACTTTGCCGAATGGCCTAATTCTGATCTCGATCATCATATGAGAACAAACATTATCCTGATGATGATGCAAAAACCTATGACTATAAACACATTTTTTTCTCCAGTCGATGTAATCATGTTCACGAATGTAAGTATTTTAATTATAATCGATTGAATAAATTTGAGCGAGCGCTTATGACTCTCAAGTCATTTTCACTTTTATCGCACTAATTTAAAACAACAAAATTAATAAAGCTTATGTTGTAGAAATAGAAGATTTAATTATTGAGAAATAAGCAAAAAATTTGTATTCTTCAAAACTTTTCAATAAAAAAACTAAAAACTAAAATTATTTTAAAATAGGATTTATATATTACAGCATTTTTTAATTTAAAACAAATAAGAATTAAAATATTTTAATTGCTATTACATCAATTACGTCAATTAAAAATTAAATAATTATACATAATAGGACCGATTTTACAGATATCAATGACCTTGACATGTATTACCACTTCTTCTGAATGATCTAGAAAAAGTCGTCGTTAATTATTCTTCAAATAGTTATTAATAAAATGAATTGAATGAATCAAACGTGATTTTCTGACATTTAAAAAGGACGTATCCATCTGTCGTCCTGATATTTGACTATTTAAGGTTACATTTTTCGCATTGCTTTTACGGTCTTATACTTCCGCTGGGTGCCTTCCGAATTGTACAGAAAACGCATAAATTGCATTATTATTATGCAGCACTTCGAAATCGTTCCATTTACTCAATACGCATGGAATGCCTTAGTTATTCGAAATGATTTCCTGCGCAATACAAGTTATAAAAATAATAAGACTTGAAAATATTATATTTTTAATGTTGTATTATGTTATACTGTCCGGCACTTTCACTTGCGAAGTACTCATCAGTAAAGAATATAAAAAAGTCAATCAGAGCTTACATCAGCTGTTCGGATGCACAGAAAACTCTTTATTTTCGTGTGAATGTAACAAAATGAATAAAATAAACATTTCAATCCTTAAATTCAGGTCCTTATCAATAAAATATAAATCGAAATTACATAAGTAACGCAAATTCCAAGATGATGATTCTTGACAATTTAGCTCGTTCTTCTTTACTCAAATGCCAAATTAACTATGTAATGAATAGCCAAATGATTATCAAAAATATTAACTTATATAATAATATAAAAACTTACATAAAGTAAAATCAAAGTCATATACATTGCGTCAATAAGTAGAATCACATCGCTCATCAGATTTGCTATGCAGTCATTCAAAAGAAATACGAAAAACGAAAAATTAGAGAATCGTTAAAATCATTTGTCTGAATTTTAATTTTATTAACTTACAAGCGTTTCTCGCGACTCGACGTAAAGGTCTTGTCGACAGAGATGAAATGAGAGTCAAAATAAGTCATGTAGTTATTGAAATAAAAATAAAAATAAGAACAAAGAGGGGGAGACAACGTCACAATTCCGTAAACAAATTCATATATAATGGGTGTTTAAAGAATACGTATCATTCTGTAAATTCAAACTCTATTTCTGTTGCTTTATATGGATCATTTCTGAAATCAATCTTTTATTAAGCATCCTTTCTTTGTCTAATATCTTGACATTTTCCCAATCAAAATCATGCTGATGACTAATTCTGTATTCTGTTATTACGGAATGCTGTGTAGTGTTCCAATTTATGTGATTTCTATGTTCATTTATGCGTGTCTTCAAACATTTACCAGTTGGACATTTACCACATATGATGCTTCACAGTCAATTTCATATACAATGTCTGTGTGAAATAGCTTGGGACAAACGTCTTTATGACTCCTGATCAACCCTTTAAGATTATTAATCTCTTTATATGTGTATTAAGAATTTAAAAAAAAAATTTTTTGATTTTTTCTGATAAAAATGGTTTCTGATAAAAAGGGAATTATAAAAAACCTGTGATTAATTTTATCTTCATTATTATTCATTGTCTTGTCTATAGATGTGTTACACTGGTCATTTAAATTTGTTTAAATTTGTTTTTGTTTAAATTTTTTTAACAATCTATTTTTGATTTCGGAGAATATGAGTTTCAATGGATATCCATTGTTTAAAAGAATTTTAATTACTAATTCGAAATTCTCTTGATAGTAAGTAGGGCGAGACAAAGAACTCTATCAATTAAACCAAGGATTGTTCTTACTTTTTGGCATAAAGGAAGTCGATTGCGAAATACAATTTCCGATTTTTTGCTGAAAACAATGCTATTCTCGGAATTTGCTTATCACGACAGATTTCCAAACAAATTAAGATAATATAGGCAAAAAATGATGATTATGTTCATATGAGAGTTGTTTGTCCGTGCAAAAATAAAGATTGGAATTTTTTTGTTTTTCTCTAGATGGGTTATTACGAATATTTCAGATTGTTTTCAAATCGAGCGGAAAGTTTCCCATACGTTTCTCAAACTGTCAAAATGTCGATTCCAATCGGAATGAATTAATAAGAACCAATTAGCGATAATGTACTAATAGTTTCTTCCACCATACACTAATAAAAAGATGGCTAAATATGGCAGAGCATGTTTTTATTGTCTGCTACAGTCAATAAAAAATATTATGCCATATTTTATCATTTAAATTATTGCAACATCCAATCTTTTTTTCTATGTAAAAGTGACATGCTTTTGGAGGTTATATGAAATTGCTTTTCTCGTGGTACTATTACTTTAGAAAAATTTATTTGAAGTAAAGAATAAATTATAACCTTTTGTCCTTCTTTTTTCGCTTACGTTTATTCCCCATCTAGAGAAAAGCTCATTCCGCTCGAATAAGTAATAAACCATAATAGCAAAAACGCATGAATGGAATCGCAGTCGGAAACTACCCAGTAGGAATGTCACGTTTCCAATTGGAGTGATTACACAGTTTAGCTACTGCACTTCAAAAATAAATAAAATTAGGCTTATTCGAGGCATTTTTGTATAAAATGAACGAATCTGGCAAAAAAGTGTCGCTCTGCCCCGCGAACCGAGGTTAACTGTTAAAGTTGATAAATACTCAAGTTTGGAAATCTGTCTCCTTAATGGTATTCTATATAGCACCAATTATTGCGGAAAGTTTTAAGAAATGTTTCAATGTTTCACATCTGATGTGCAATAATTCCAAAAGGATTCTGCAATATGCCATATAAAATCTTTTAATAAAAATGTTTCTAAAATGTATCATAGGCAATAAATTGAAAAATATTTAAACAAAACAAAAAATCATGATGTTAAAATGGCTCCACGATGTTTACTAAAAGTCATTTTTTTTATCAATCACAATTCAATTTAACTTCATTTTAATGTTATTGTGACTTGTTCTACTTTAATTGCGAAAAACTTTTGTATATGAATAATATTGTGCGGAAACTGATTTTTTAAATAGTAATTATATAATGTACAGAGTGATATCTTCCGATATCTACAAATCAGTAAGTTGAGTTACCTGTCTGCTTATGGGCAGAGGCATGCTTTATACTGGTAATGCAGAATAAGATTAGAACGCAAAAAAATCCGGCGGGGAATGAAACAAAAGAAATTAAATTTTACCTTCTGGTATAGTGTAAAATTCAATAATATGATATAAAATATGTATTTAATAATACAAATATCTGACTTAATTTAATATAAATGAAATTTAATAAATATTTAATAATATATAATTATAAATTAAAGAGCGCATCGCGCCTTCATCACTTGCAAGTGACCATGAATCGACCCACTGCAGCGGCATCCGGTAGGCTTTTTTTGCCAGGAATGATGCGTTTGAACGGGATGTAGTGTTACATTATTCCCCCTTCTCCAAACTGTGTCTAAATTAGAGGAACTACTTCTTCTTAACGGACATACATACTGTCCTGTCGCCGTTGAATCGTATGTGCCATTTGGCATCTGCCGATCTGATCTTGTACTTGAGACACGTAGACTGCGATATGCCTACCATGTGTCCTGGCTCAACTTCCACTGATATCGGCAGAGGTGGCAAGGATTCTACCGGTTTTGCAATTTTGGCCGTCCATTCTCCGTTTTCATGGCCAGTTTGTAAGACCATAGAGACGATGGCAAGGTGATCGACACGTTTTTCTGCGGAGGCGGGTACAGTGATACCGGCTCTATGAAGATAGTTATTCGCGTCGCGCTTAGATTGCAACAATTGTTGCAACTTACTCCACCAGACATAAAAATTATTTAATTTATAATTATATTTATACTGTGGCATACTAAAAAATGTTTTTATTTGCTGATTTTTTTTTAAAGTTATCATGAAAATATAAAAGAAAAACTGAGGAGAGGTGTGATGTAATGGAGTGAGCTGCTCAACTTATAATTGACAATCCTGATTCAAAATGATGTTCCGTGAGGCAAATATCAGAAAAATTTAACATTCATTATTCGACTTTGCTTCGATACATTGTAAAAAAAGAAAAACTCCAATACCCCAAAACCGTCCTGTAGATCATGTAACTTCCAGTTGGCGTCAAATATTTTCGGAACAAGGACAGTTAACCGCAACGGCAATATGTTTGATCTTTCACCAAACGAAGTTTGGAAGCTTGCTTATGAATGAGCCATGTTTTTTAATTTAATACTTCGGACTATTGGAAGAAAAACGTATCTGCCAACTCAGATTGTTTCTCAGCTTTTATGAAATAAAATGCTGATCTCTCGATTTGACAACCTGCAACAAGCAAGAAAGCTAGAAGCAAGTTTGCTAAAAGCAAACTTAGCTAGATGTACCTCATTTAATAAATAGAATGTGATTGTTTTTTTTTTCGATAGTACTCTCCAGAAATCTCACCATGTTAATTTTTTATTGCACGGTGTTACATATATGCAACACCTTTTATTCTTTCGTCTTTGGTTCTCAAACTCTTGAGGTTTCTGTACATTGTTATATAATTCTTAGATACTACTTTAACAAGTTAGATACAAAAAGCTTTTATTTTGCAACTTGAATTAGTTATAAACAAATTGAGCGCAAAAAACCCTACTTTTTTAAGGAAAAAATTATTCCTGAAAAATTTTGATTAATAACCTATGCCAAAAAGTATATATATATATATATATATATATATATATATATATATATATAGAGATTTTTTTAGGCTGATTACGAAAATGAAGTCAGATTTTCAAAATTCAAGATGACGATTCGAACATGGCGGACCAAAAATTTAAAAAGTGTTTTATCTTGAGAATTAATATATTGGGATTTTTGGTCGATGATTACAATTTTGAAATGAAATTCCTGGAATAAGTTATCGGCATATAACATTACAAATATTGCAAGCTTCGGTTATGATAAGAGCAAGAATATTGCAGCCAAAAAGACCTCTGTATATCGATTTCCGAGATAAATAAAACATTTTTCAAATTTTGGTTCACCACATTGAAATCGAATATTGCATTTTGCTAAACTGACTCCAGATTTGTGATCAGCGACCCAAAAAAAACCATTAGGCACGAAGTTTAAGAAAATTTGACTGAAACGAATAATTCATGCATTAAAAGATTAAATTTAAACATGGACGAGTTTGGTATATTTATGGTTTTTAAGCCTCAAAAAATTATTTTGCCAAAGAAAAGAAAGCAAGTTGGTTCAATGACGTCAGCAGAGAGAAAGAAAATGATTACGAATTTCTGTGACTGCAAGTGCTGTTGGAAATGTTATTCCGCCGATGTTCATTTTTCCAAGGAAAAATTTTAAAGATCACTTCATTTGGACGCAACAACTTATTAGATTTTATGTCAAGAAATGTTTGGCATTCTTGAAGTTCGATATATAATCTTTTGCAAGAATTACTGAAATAATTGAATATATCTCTTGTAAATTGTTCAATTGTTCTGCGTGGTTTCAAGCATGCTGCAAAAGCACATATGGTAAGCGAAAAGAGTGAACATCTTAATATATAAAGATCTGAAATAACATGAACATCTTAATACATAAAGATCTTTAAATCGAGCTTTCACCTCTATATGGCTCATCATTACGTTGTCTGCACCCAAGCTAATCAAATTTTTCGTTGATATTTTATTTATATTCAAAATATTTAAGAGTTTTTGACTAAAAAATTCTGCATTACATTTTTCAAGTTCTATGAGATGTAAAAATTTGTTTTGCACTTTACATTTGTCTTCATCAAAATACTTGACAACAACAAGAGATTTTTTGTTTCCATGTCGGTAGTTTCATCGATAATAAAAGAGAATGAATGACTCTTCATTATTTCCACTATTTTTCATTCATATTCTTTCATAAAAATTTCTTTTAAAATTTTAGTAAATTTTGTTCTGCCATATCTAACATTCTCGATATTTTTGCTATTTGGACACACATTTTTAATTAATTTAGGACGATGAACCATTAGATTTATTGCTAAATTATATTCTGCTACAAATATATATATCATTTTCAGTTCAGACTCCTTTATCATTAATTCTTGGCTTCTTTTAATTAAGAAATTATTTTTTTCAACAGAAGGAGTTTATTGTTGCATTTTTTCATTTATTTCATTATTTTAGTTTACATTTAAAAAGTGTATATCCTCCTTGCAAACTCTTATTATAATACAAAATATGCAATAAGCTAGACCTCTTTTACATTCTGGTTTCATATTTTTTAACTATTGGAATTCTTTAAATCATTTGATTTTGAACTTTTATTTATAATTCATTTTAAATATTTTTATAGAAGATCCACTACTTGAAATACTTGAATCAGAATTACTAATAATCTTTTGTACTTTCGAATTATTGCTTGTTCTATTTCTTCTAGTTTTGTTTATATTCTATTTTACGACTGTTAGAAGTGTCATGTCTTTCTTTTCTGGAACATGATGTACGTGTTTCCTCAATAAAAGTTGTAGTACTTGAACTTGAAGGTCAACTTACTATAAAAAAGCTGCGAAAAAACTTGTAGCATATTGTTTGAATAGTTTGAATAAAAGTACTAACCTTTTAATAGTCATTTTGTTCATACGTTTTAGTAAATAGCTTTCTGTCATCTATCAGTTCTGTCGTCTATTAGTTAGAACTTTTAATGACATCCTAACCAAAAGTCTGTACTTTTATGACATTCAATGAATGACTTCAATACTTTAAGCCGCTCACTGAGTGCTCAATAAGCTCTTGTATCTGTTTGATTTATATTTTTAGATCTAACGGAATATCCCAATCAGATGCAAGAGCTCACTAAGCATTCAGTGAATAGTTGTAGTACTAAATGCACTCATTGAATAATCACGCTTAGCGTTATTTTATATTGCTCTGGTTTGCTACCGAAAGAGACCGAAAGAGAGGTATGCTTATGTACATTTTGTAAATGTACTAAAAAAAAGGAAAATATACTAGAAAAGTACAATTGTACTAGTTTTGGCAATATTGGCGGGAAGGGGAATGCAGAAGACATGCATAAGCAAGGTTCCACAGGAGTGGTCCTAAGCTTTGTGGAATCCCGCATTTCAATTGGCGACTCGCTCCGTAAATTGGATTGACCTACCCTAGAAATAGTTCCTGAGAACCCGGGGTGGACCGCCGTAGGGAGGAATGACTCCCTGGTCAGAAATAGAGTCTCAATAATTCTATTTAAAAATATCCCCAACGGGTCCAAGATTTCTGTTACAGGGAGCGCCAGTGCTTGAGTTGTCAAGCATCTAAGGCTTGGAGATAAGATCAGACCGGGAAGATCGAACCTTTCGGCTGCCTTCCCAATCACTTCTCAAGGGATGGAGTTGAACGCATTGACGATATCAAACAATAATCAACCGTCATCGACACTACGCCCCCATCCACAGCGGATTCCGCGAGGGAACGTATCCAGAGGATTGCATTCATCGTTACCAGCGGAACCTGTATTGGCCCTTATTAAAATTAGGATCATCCCAGGGCTTCTATTCTTGAAAATTATTGCATACAAAAAACTAGAGAAATGCTATAATATATGTAACGCATATTATAGTATTTCCCTAGTTCGTACGCGATACTTTTCGAAAATAAGGGCTCAAGTGCGATCTGAGAAGCGATCATCCTCTTAAATAGCTTCTCAACATCGTTCAGCAAACAAATCAGCCTATAAGCCGACGGCAAGTTCGCCGGCTTTCCTACTTTCCATAAGAAGACCAAGTTGGCTTTCTTTTACCGGGAGAGGAAGCGGCTCATCTTAATACAATCTGTGAATATGGTTTGGAGGCGGGGGCCAACCTCTTTCATCTTCCTGAACCTTATCGCAGCCGCCTATTAGAGCATCAGCGACGGACACCTCTAATTCCCCGGTCCATCCATCAGGTAGACTGCCGTAGGGAGAAATGATCTCCTCCCTGGATATAAGATATCAACCCTGTTTAGAAATATAGAGGTCCAAGGTCTCTACAAATGTGCCTAAATTTATTTCAAGCACTATCTTATACGGGCACCCCCATGGATTTCTCTTAAGATCTTGGAGGAGCTCCTACCAGGTCCTGGCTTTAGACTTCCCAATGGCTGTCCGCAATAAGTTGCAGGCCGTGCGAAGTACTTCTAGCTCCACGGCCTCATCTACAGCATCGCTCGTTCGGCGCGCATATGCCGCCTAGCCTGGACGGAGGAGTGCCTTAACTCCTCCGTTCACAGGTATGCCACTTTGGGAGCGCGCTACCTAACTGTTAGTATGGCCGTGTCGTAGGCGCAGCATATACCGCGGCAAAGCGTTTCCTTATTCATGGAAGCCAGAGATTCATGTTGCTCTCAGGTCTTCATATGAGGATGAGGCAATAGGAGGTTGAGCTTACGTAGAGCTCAGCGGTGCCTGTACTCCCTCGCCTCCCTCTGGGGCGTATCTCTCTAGAGAGCCGTGTGGAAATCGAACTTGATCATAAGATGATTGAAGGTAATCCCCGTGTCAAATCTCCATTCCCTCACCTGCGGCCGCCAGACAAGATCCACAATGAATTCCTCCTGAGAACGGACGCAAGTGCTCCTTAACTCCAATTGATCAAAATCAGGTCGAGCCCGAGAGTCCAGTCTAAGGCTTCGCCTTCAGGGATTCAATTTCTTGGATCCCCAGGTTGGGGACCAGGCGTTAAAATCCCCAACCACGATAATGAGACGGGGGAGCAGTTCTCGGACAAACTTTCTCCTTGAGACAGGCCTCGTACTCGGCCAAGCCGAATCGAGGCGAAAGATACACCCCAACAATCACAGTTCGATCCCACTCAATGACATGTAAAACTCTGCGCTCTCTAATGCGGTACACTGAGGAGATCGCTGCGATCTCCTCCAAGTGATGGCCTCCGAGCCAGTCGAGTCCATCACCCAATATAGGTGGTTTTCAGAGACCCGATATGGCTCGGCTACCCACGCCAACCAGGCAATCATGCTGCGCCAGATTATGCAGGAACATGTCTTGTGCCCAGCGGGCGTGATTGAGATGGCAAATCCGGACCTAGCAGTTTTGCTCAAGATGATGTTGATGTACAACTGAGCCTGGATCTACAGCTGGGCTAATACATATTAACGCAGATCATAGACCTATAAACTTCACATCAGAAGTTAGATTTTTCTTAATCATCACTGCGCCAAGAAGCAGGCAAAGACAACGGAAGTCAGCAATACTGACGTTATATCAGAAAATAGAGCCGTAAAAGAGAAACTCTTAAAGAAAGCTGCTGCAGTAGAAAGAAAAGTAGCAGAGTAATGAAGAAAACTGCACCTCCCAAAAATCGCAAGACGAAAACCAAAACAAAATTGGACCGGTCGCTAAACAAAGCGAAGGCTGAAGAAACTTTCAGAATACTTCTTTTGACAAGAAAGATGATTGCTTTTGCACAGTTGCTCGAAAAATACAATACAAAAAAAGTATGGATATAGTGCACTAAATGCAAGCAATGATCCCACTGCACTGGTAAAGATCCTTATTTTGTATGCATTCGGAATTGACAATTCAGAGAAGTGAAAATAAATGTTGCAACCTTTCCCAATAAGTATTGCAACCGGGGACAGGATGTGTTGCAACACATGTAAACCTTTACAAAAAATGTGTACAATAAAAAGGCTAGTGCATATTTTAAATTTATCATCTTTATTTTTCTAGTGTGGTAGTTTCTATTTGTCGCAAGTGTAGACTAGTCACCATACTTACGTTTTTGTTTTACTATAAAAAATAAAATTATAAAACATATAAATGTAAAAAATGTTGCAATCCCAATTTTCTCTATAAAATATCAATTTTATATTATTACTTTTAACCATCGAAAATTACGAACAAAATAAATTGTTAATGCAAGAAAAATCAAATATAAAAACAAGTCATATATATGATATAAAGTATCGGAATGCTCCGGATTAGCCCAGTATTACTAATACAAAAAAAAAACATCTAGTAATGAACCTATTAATACTGATATATGTATATACGAATACCAACTTTAAACTTTCTTCTGTCCGTCATTATATATATATACACGATGATCCGAAAAAATCTAAGTGTCCCTGAGAACATATTTCTGACCCGATTCTAGACAACTATTCCTTTACAAAAAAAATTTGTTTTGAAAATTTTATTTTGAAGCTTAGTTTTCAAATTATAAGGAAACATAGTTAATATATCATGGGCCACATAGAGAAGACGGGCAGGAGCAGTTCGCACAGTTATATGCGGGCGCTTTACGTGCGCAACTAACCGGAAGCATTCACACGTTTATAAAAACACGTTTCTTCTTGGCTTTCCTCTCTACCACTATCTGTTTATCTTTTACATACTTTAAATAAGCTAATTTCGTTAAATTATAAAATAGAATGACGAAATTAAAATGAATATTGAACCCTTTGAGTATCGAAATGTTTTTTAATTACATTGATAAAATTAATATTAAAAATTTTAAATGCTTATTGCGATCGAAGCTGGATCTTCATTCCTTTTAAATAATTCAAACTTGAATTACTAATATATACTACATATGTACTTTCATATATCATATTGTAATCTTTTCGAACTGCACGCCGAATTGTTTTTCTAGACTATAAACGCAATTAAAACTACTCTAGTATTGATTATGTTTTCACATATGCGATTTAAAATGAAGATTCTTAATATTATTGGTAAAATTATCAGAGAAATATCATAAAAGATTGAAATTAGATAACAATTACATGCGAAAACTGTTATAAAACTATTATTGACATACAAATCAAACAATTATTTCGATATGTCGAATTCTAAAAGCATTTCTTACAATTCGATGTAGACTTAATTGTATGTCGATAGTCGTTATAATACTTGTGGCACACAATTAAATCTAATTCTAATTTCTCACTTTCAAAAAATGTCTAACAATTTTATTTATTATTGATTATGAGCGTTATCGTGCTCATAGCATTTATTATATGTTGTAAGAAATAAGCGACAACATGAGAAAAATATCAAAACACTCCGAGATTCGAATCGAGACCTCCTCCATATTGGTAGACTTCTGTTCTGCCACCGAGCCATATACCCCTCACGATGATAACTTTTCTGTTGTACCTACTTCCCCCAAATTTTTTATAATATTTATGAAAAGTTTTAAAACGCGATCACGCTTCTTAGCACACAAAGAATAATAAATGTTTAAAACAAAAACGTAAGCCAAATACACTTTAAAATACTTTAAAAGACACTTTTTAATACACTTATTATCTTAATTATAAAATTGTTATTATCTTGTAGATATTTAATGATTTTATTTTGCTCTTCTTGAAATAGTCGGAGGAATAAGTACGGATACACCATAATAGTGCTCAATACAATTGTTTACTATAATTCACTTTCATCACTCAAACATTAAATGTCTTTTTTAAGTATGTAGATATCAAGACACACGAGTTTTCACAATGAGATTCTTTTTTTACAAATTGTGTCACGTTTTAACATATTGACACAGTTCGATTATACTTACGAGGAATTTATAAACAAGGAATTTATTAACCGATTTATTACATACCATTACATACCATTGCTTTATTACGTACCATTGCTCTATACCACACTATGGCAGCATAATAGAGGGAAAAGGTAAGAAAGAACGTGTTTTTATAAACATGGGAATAAGTCCGGTTAGTATGCGCCCCGCGCATAAACTGCTCACGTCTAGTAAGCGCCATTTCTGCCCGTCTTCTATACGCTAACTATTTCTTTTTGTAATTTGAAAACGAAACTTCAGACAAAATTTTCATAAATGAAAAATTGTCTTAGAATTAGATCAGGAATACAACTCTTCAAGGATACTTGGGTTGTTTCGAAACACCCTGTATAAACATTCTCATTTATACAAACATATATTGTTATTTAAGCCACAATTGAGAGACCTTCCAAAATTTTAAAGAAAATTGTTCAGACTTTAATATTATGCATTTAGTATTTTTATTATTATACATGTTCTAATGAAACATGAAATTCTTTAGATACAAAATTAACTCTTACTTTATATCAAATTTATGTTATCAAAATAGAATATGTTTGCAAAAATAAATATGATATAATGTCAAAGATGTTTCAAAAAAATGCATTTACACAAAGTTAAATAACAAAAAATTAATTACAACTTTATTTATAAAATATTTAAAAACTTCAAAACTAATATATGGGTATAACATTTAGAATGAGAAAGCTTTTAAATAAAAATTCAATAATTTTATTATTTTTCATATCTTATACAGCACCAGAAAGTTTTTAGAAATATTTCAAAAATATTTCAACTGAAAAGTGAAACATTTCATAAAAGTTGTAAAATATGTTCACAACATTTCTGAGACAGCTCTGGAATAGCCATGTTGAAAAATTACTAAAATACAGAAAGAATCTGCAATCTTTTTGAAATAGTACCGAAAAGTGATGGAAATAGCTGAAACCTTTTCGAAATATTGCTGATCATAATCCTTTCAATCTAAAATACTTAAATAAATTTACTAAGAGCCTTGTGATTTATTTACACATTAAAAAACTTATATACTTATATGGAATAAACTTAAAGCAGTTCTCAAAAATAATATTTAAATTTATTATATTTAAAGGATTGAGACTTCCGTTTCCGGTGCAGAATTAGAGACACGGGCGAGTTAAGTTTTTCTTGGAGTGATCTGCAGGGATATAAAAGGATAGTTGAGGGGAATGTGTGTGCAGGTGTAAGAGAAAGTGAGAGTAAGTTGAGGGATAGACAAAGGCAGAGGAGAAAGAGAAAATAACAGTGAGGACGAGGTAACAGCTGGATTAGCCTAGGAAAAGATAGTTTAGCATAATAGGGAAACAGGCAAGGCGCACGAAAGGCACAGTTAGCGTCACGCGCGGTGCTAGAGAATTTTGGAGGAATAGAAGCGCTGACGGACAAAGTGTAGGAGTCTGAACAAAATGGAGAAAAAAGAGAGAAAAGGAATACAGAAGTTGTTTGAAGAGGGAAAGAAAGAGAAATAGAAACGCGATAGTATAGGTAATGTGGAGGATATGATAAAGAAGATGAGGAGAGAGGTGAAGATAGGTGAGGAAAAGATTATAGAGACGTGGTAGCATAGGATATGCGGAAGAAATATAAAAAAGAAAGAGAGAGGAACTAAACAAGAGCGGGGGAACAGAAGAAGAGATTTTTAAAAGAATAAGATAGACTAATGAAAAGGTTACCGGAGAGGAAGATTGAAACTGAGGGGGAGGATGCAGAGAAGTAGAGAAGAGAAATGGGGGATAGATTCTATAAGCTCGAGATCTGGATAGAGGAGTTTAGGGAGGATTACAGAAAGCAAAAAAATAGACTTTTAAAGTTGATAGAGGAAATAAGGAAAGAATACAAAAATCAAAGAAGTAAATGGGAGAAGGAGAGGGAAAAAATAAAGGAAGGATATGAAGGAGCTGAATAGAGTAAAAATTTTAGAGCAAAATAGGATGCAGAAAATGGGAGGGGGACAGAAGGAAAGAGAGGGAAAAGATATGATAAAGCTATGGGATAGGATAAAGAAGATGGAAAATAACGTAGAAGGGAAAGAGAAAGAGAAAAAAAGGAGAAGGAATGTAATAATAAAGGGAGTAGAGATAAGGGAAGGGAAGAGAAGGGAAGCGGTGGAAGAGATCCTCTAGGGGATAGAAGTAAACATAGAAATGAAAGAAAATAGAAAAATTGGGGAAGGGACAGAGAGAGAAAGGGGGGAGATGCTATTAATTACCTTAGCAAATAAAGAACGAGAAATAATGAGAAAAAAGAAAAACTTAAAAGGAAGAAAAGAGAGAATTTAGAAGGATCTCACTTGGAGGGAGAAAAAGATAAGGTATAGACTCCATTTCTCCTAAAGAGAAATAGCGAAAAGGCGGAAGAAAAAAGAATATGGATTAGGGAAAAATAAGAATAGAAGGTATTTGGTGGAAATAGGATAAAGAGAGAGAAATATTGATGGAGGAGGGAGGAAACATAGAGGGAAATATAGGAGTACAGGGGGACAGCAATGGAGATGGAGGGTACGGCTATTATGGAGATAAGAAAGGAGCTGCTGAAGAGGGGAGATGAGTCAGAGGAGGAACGATTAATAGAAGGAAATGTGAGAGGAAGAAAAATGGAAGATAATAGGAGTGTATGTAAAGGATAATTTGGAAAAGTTGGAATAGAAGAAGTTTAGAGAAATGGATGGATGAAAAAAAGAAAGGAATAAAAGTAATAATAGGAGGAGACTTTAATGCAAGAACAGGGAGGGAGAGAGGAGCGAGGAGAAGAAAGGAGGACTATAGGTCGAGGGAAGGGAAGAATAGGAAGTCAAAAAATGGAAAGATAAATAAAAAAGGGAGGAAGCTTATAGAAATGATTGAGGAGAGGAGCTGGAGCATTTGGAAACATATCAGGAGATGAAGAGGAATTCACATTCACGGGAGGTATGGGAAGTACGGGATTGACTGTGCATTAGAAGATGAGAAAAAGAGAGAGTAAAGAAAATGAAAATAGGAGATAAAGTAGACTCGGATCATCACACTCTGGAAATATGGATGAAGGCAAAGGAGAGGACATTTAATAGAAAGAGAAAAAGTAAAGTGCAAGAAATAGGGAGAGTAACATGGGATGAAGAGGGAAGAGAGAAATTTAGAGAAAAACTGAGAATAGAAAGCAGAAAAGAGATAAAGACAGAAGAGGAATAGAGAGAAATGAAGAATAATGATATTAAGAGACCATTAAAAGAAGTGGAAGAAAAGCAGAAAAAGAGAGAAGAGAAAAGAGAGATGATGGGATGAGGAATGCAGGAAAAAGAAGAGAGAGGTAAGAGAAGAATTAAGGAAAGGGAGAAGGAGAAACAGAAGGAAGGAAAAATTCATTAAAAAGAAAAAAAATTACAAAGAGTTATGTGAAAGGAAGAAAAAGGAAGAAACGGAGAAATGGTTGACGGAGGCAGAACAAATTAAAAGAGAAAGAGATGGGAAATTGTAAATACAGGAAGGAAGAGGAGAAAAGGAATAGATGATGAGATTGAGGAAGAGGAATGGAAAGAGCACTTTATGAGGATACACGAGGAGAGGGAATAAGGAGAGTGAGGGGGAAGAAGGAGAGGGAGATAAGCAAGGATAAAATTGTGAAGGTGATTAAAAAGATCAAAGCTGGGAAAGCGGTAGGAGTAGATGGAGTGCCAGGAGAAGTATGGAAATATAGGGGGGGGGGGAGAAATTGTTGGATTGGATAGTAGTATTTTGTAACAAATATGAAAAGAGTAATAATTCCGATCATGAAGAAAAGTGAAGGAAGAAAAGCAAAGGAATATAGGGGAGTAATATTAATGTCAACATTGTACAAGATCTATCTAATGATATTAGCCGAAAGAATAAAAACAGAGTGCGAGGAAAAAAAGGTGATCCCACAGAACCAAACAGGATTTAGAAGGGAAGTGAGAATAATGGATAACATTTACGTCATAAATTATATAGTGAATAGACAATTAGAAATAGGGAAGAAAGTGATGGCTCTATTCAAGGATCTGAGAGCGCCGTTCGACTCAGTGGACAGGGGAGTTATGTAAAAAGCAATGAGAGAAAAGAGGATAAGAGAGGGATTGATAGAGAGGGTTAAAGAAGTGTTATATAAGCGAAACAAAGAGCATCATGAGTAGGAGGAAAGATAGGAAAGAGTTTCTGAACGGCGAGGGGAATAAGACAGGGGTATTCGCTGAGGGGTATTCGTCTGTTACTATTATACAACATAGTAGTATTATACAACATAGTAATAGCGGATCTGGAAAAGGAGATGGAAAGGGTAAAGATCAAATTAGAATCAAATCCCCAAAAAGGGAAGAATCAAATTAGATGAAAGAAAAGTTTAAACACTAGCATACGCGGACGATATCATGTTACTTTTGAAAGATGAAGAGGGGATGAAAAGCATGATAGGCAGAATGGAGGAATATCTGGAGAGGAAAAGATTGGAGTTGAACATAGACAAGACTAAAATAATGAAATTTATAAAAGGAAGCATGGGGGTGAAAGAAAGATAGAAAGTAGAAAGACTAGAAGAAAAATATTTAAGATGAGTTTTCGGATTGGACAGTAAGACGCTAGGTTATCTAATTAGGGAGGAAAATAAAAGGAATAATTTACGAGAAAGAGCAAGAGAAAGAACAAGGAGTTTTGAAAAAAGGTTGAAGAGGGCAAAGGGAAATAAGTTGACGAGGATATGTTGAAGGGAAATGAGAGAAAGAAGCAGAGATGGCAGAATAGGCTCAGATTGGGAAGGGGGAAAAGAGAGTTCTTTGAGAACAAGAAGTGGGATAAAAGGAGTAGAGAGGAAAAGGGAGGAAGGGGATGTGATTTGGGAAGTTGTTAAAGAAAAATAGAGAGAAACAGCGGAATGAAAGAAGATGGAGAATAAGGGATTCCAAATATAATAATTGTTATGAGACAATTAGAACAGAAGGGATCCCAAAATTCTTGAAGAAGAGTTAGGGGAAAGCAGATGGAGGAGAATAATAAGATATAGATTGGGAAATAAAATGAGGGGAGGCTTATATTGAGAGGAAGAGAATAAGAGAGTATGTGGAACGAAGGAAGAGACTTGGAAGCATACATGGGAGAGATGTAGAGACTGGGAGACGGGATCAGAGAGTTTGCAGGTAGCGTGTTGGGGAAAGAGAGTGAGGCAGAAGAATGGATGAGGAGGGTGAAAAGGGAAAGAGAGAAAAAGGAGATGGGAAAAATAGACAGGATGGGAGAAAGGAAGAGAAAGGGAGTGGAAAGAGATGGAGTGGAGGGGGGGAGAATAAGGGAGAACGAAAGAGGGCAGGGAGAGGTGGGGAGAGGACAGGCATGGAGGAATGGAGAAGAGAGAGGGTTGAGAGGAAGAGGGAGAGTGTCTGAAGCGAAGGAAGCAATAGGAAACGGAAGTTCCAATGACAGAGAGAGAGAGAGAGAGAGAGAGAGAGAGAGAGAGAGAGAGAGAGAGAGAGATGACGATTACAGAGAGCTCCAATAATCTAAGCGTAGGCCTCACGTTTCTGGCTCCGCATTCGCGACGAAACAAAGATAGAGTATATGGCGTATTCGGGTTGGTCAGGTAGCTGGAATAGATGGTGGTAAGACCTGAACTCTTAAAAGGATCACGCCAGACAGTCGAATACTTTACGATGACTAAGTGAGAAATAAAATCTATCGCCGGTATACAAAAGGCCCGCACGCTGATCAAGAATTAAATTACTCAAAATGGATCACATCGAAGTGATTTAAACGAATATCTAGATACTACAGTTACTCTGCGTCGCCTTTAGCAAAAATTTTGACTAGCAAATGCACAAAAAGAATGACTCGGTCGTGGCATGGACAGACGCGGTCGACAATCAGTGTCTTCCCCGAACGTTCAAGCGGATGGCATGTGGCTCGCAAACTATTAATCTACTAGACAGCCATAACATCGGCTGTTTGACACTTTTACAACTTTAACGCGCTATCCAGGAACTTCGCGATAGGCTTTACAACTTGGCTGACACTCGTCTTACCGAATCGCTCATCAAACCTTCCGATAGCTTTCATCTCTATTTATCTTGTTCAGAGAATCGTCCTTTCAAAATATATTCCTAACTCAGCCACGACATGAGTGCCGGGAACTTTCCGCTGATATACGCAAGCTGTTCGGCTTCCCTTTTATTTAATTAGGGCCATGTCACGCGCCGATTATCAATCATGGCCTCGCATATAGATCTTCGCGGGCCACAAATCCTGGCCGTAGGGCGCGCAATATAAATTTAAAATGGACTCCAATGCCGCCTGCAATTCCTAGGTTATTCGGGCTGGCTCAAAAAATTCTGGCAAGCTCTGCCGCCGGCTCCGAAACAGAATGTCTTTATCTCTGACTGACCTCTTCCTTTTCTCATAGTTTTTTTTGTAATTTGTGTGCGATACAGCAAAGAACGGTAGAATATTACAAAAATATACGAAATGATATGACCTGCGTGTCCGGATTCCCAAGTGAGGCGGCTCCCTATTAGCCTATTATAGCGTTTTCGTCCTTCTCCACGTAGTCTTTCTTTTTCCTGATGAGTGAGACGATAAAATTACAAAACAATAATTCAGCCACCGAGTATGGTCCGTTGATGATAACAGATGTAAATGTGAGACTAATTAAAAAATAAATTCTCAACAAATATATTAATTAAACGAATAATTAGCACACGCTGGCATGCCTGCACGCGTGCCCGCTGACGCGCTTGCTCTCTGAGCCGGGAGGACGCAATATTCTCCCTGCAAACAATCGGCGATAGTGACGGATAAAAATTATCACGTCACAATGTATAAACACTATTAAAAAATCACTAACACCTGCAGTTCCACACAATATCATTATTCAGTATACAAAGTTTTTTGCTATTAAAATAGAACAAGTCACGACAACGTCAAAATGACATTAAACTGAATGACTGATCAAAAAATGATTTTTAGTAAACATTTTGGAGTTATTTTAATGTCAATTTCATATCATAATGATTTTTTAATCTGTTTGAAACATGTTTTTTTAATTTATTGCATATGCTAGATCTGGAGACGCTGTAATGTCTCGGCGCTAAGACAAACGAAGCCTGTTATGGCGCAAGACACTGCCGTGCTTCTTTATGCGAATCGATGAGTTACGGCTGATCTCGAGACATAGTTCTCAATAACAGCTGAACTGATGAAGTTCTATATACGTTCAATTGACAGCTATTGTTCGGGTTGTATAATAAAAGTATTTTTATTTCTTTTCTACATGTCCTATGAGCGCTGATCGGATGCTTGTACTAGAGTGGGTATAAAGAGAATGGCACCAATGCATGTGCTTAATACTGATTGACTCCGTCAGTAAGTGTACTGTTAATACCTTACTGTTAATTAGAAAGAAGATAACGTTAAAGAAATAAGAAGTTAAGACGGCAAATTGCGTCATGTAGATATTCCAGATATAGGACATAAAATAGCGACTTCCGACTAATTGGCGTCACTCTCTTTGTACCTACTCTATCTTGCACGTTCGAGTTATGACGTTTAAAAGTTCGCGGTGGTGTGCGCAGTGCGGGGCACTTGCCAGGCAGTTCCTACTCCCTCCGCGCATCAAGCTATCGATAACGGATATTCGCTTTAGAAATTAACATCTTGATTGCGAAAATTGGAAAATAGTCAAAAACTAAGCTAAGAAATAATAATGACAAAGCGATTTATTCATTATCAGTCTCTATTTATTAATAATAATATTTAATAAAAAGAGATTGAACGGAAATGAAATTATACACTGATATTTGTTAATTAAGCTAGAAAATAACAAAGTGATCTATTTGATTTCTATTTGTTTGTAATTTAATATTGAACAAAAGAGATCGAACGAAAATGAAATTATACAGTGGTATTTTTTGAAGGATGTATTAGACGTACAGTAATCTTTGCAAAGAAAATTAAATTTGGAAGTATGTTTAATATTTACACTTTAAATAAATTATATACACATGAAAATTATGTGAAAATTATATTTTTATTTAATAACATTTTCGTAGTTTATTTTATTTATTATCTTTATTGTTAAAAATTATAATTTTAAAAATGATATAAGGATTTACATTTCTCTTTTATAATTCATTATATTTCTTTATATTTGTTTTATAATCATTATATTTCATTATATTTAATATTAAACTTTAATATTGTATTTTTCTTTTATCATTAAGTGACTCGGAGTCTTTCATACAGTTCATATTTTATTCCTTGATATAGATCATTTCAAGAATAAGCCTCTTCTGTTAGTTATGTTCAAAATCTAATATCTCAGTATTAACTCAATAAAAGTTGTGATTATATTTCAAAATGTGTTCTGAAGTCATCAAGTGTCTCGATGTATCCAATCTCAAGTTGTTTTTATGTCTTTTATCCTAGTTTTTAATTTCTTCTTCGCCTACATAGAACCAACGGAATCATTAAACAATTCATGTACATATATGATTTAGAAGTTATATAGATTTTAAAAAAGACTCCGTGAAGTCGAAATGTTAATCACATTGTATTTGTAAAAAAATATGTAGCTTTAAGCACGTCTTCATCTTTATATACTTGCCCGTAACTATTGTTATTTCTAATATTTTATGTATTGCTAAGCAAGATAACGAGCGATTTATATTTTGTTAATAAATTAATTTCATTTTTTCTTAAAATGTATATGAATTAAAATTCAATTTTTATTATTTAGAAAGTAACCTATGTTGAAAATCATTAAATACATCGACGTTATCTTTCTTTCTGATATCCGAATTCAGATCCGCGGATGAAAATAATTCAGATATCCGAATTATACGAATCTGAATAATACGGTTTTGAGTTCTCGGATTGAAACCGATTATGGATATCCAAATATCTAGATATGCGACACTTAGAAGCTATACTATGCATTACTTTACAGTCAATTCACTAGATAGATAAAACCTTTTTACTTTTGTATCTGAAATTTCATGAAAAGATCTCAATTTTATTAGGACATTTTTGAATAATGATTATTCTCAAGTTTATATTTGACACGATTAATTCACAACTCAGATCTCATTTTAAAAATAAAATATTTAAACAATCATTCAATAATAAGATAAATCATTTAATAATACAAATAGTCAAGATGTAATTAAGTTATGTAATTAAACCATTATGTAATTAAACCATTATGGTATACTGTTTCTTATTTCTCATTTTCCATTCCGGAAAAATTTAAAAATATAACAAAAGACCTTAAATTGGTATTTTTAAACTCGAATAAACTTGAAGGAATTGTTAAATCATAGAAAGTTTTCCTTATAATCCCAAGAAAAATATAGTTTACAAAATTTATTATAAAGACGTGTCATATATAAACCAGACAGGAAGACAGTTTTAAACAAGAATTTACAAACATCGAAATCAAATAGAATTACAAACCAATTTATTATCACAGAATACAGACTACAATTCAGTTACAATTCTTAGAAGAACATTAAGATAGAATGTAGAAAGAAGACCTTTAAGCAAAAGACTCATTTCGAAAAGGCAGCGGAGTATATGAGAGGAATTTTGCGATTCGAACGCCATTTAGCCGAGATACCACCAATACCAGAAACCTGATTTTTACCATCAATACCAGAAACCTGATTTTGACCACACTTTTTAATGCCTAGTCCGATCTTTTGTTCTCCATCCTCCACTATGCAACTGAGCCACCATGAGTGCACCCTTCGTGTAAATGACTATGCAGCGTTTTAAGTAGCGAATCATGCATCAGTTAAAATGCAAGAAAGTAGATATAATGTTCGCCGTTTGTAAAATGATCACAACGATAAATGTCATTAGTCGCGATGTTGATATCATTGCTATAATCTCAAACTTGATCGCAAAGTTAAAATCGTTGCTATGGCAATAATGGGACTAAAATTGCGACGTGATCACAGGATACTAACCGCTGACACAGTGCGCCTGCGCAAATCTAATTAAAACCACTCCTGAATTTATTATTATAGATTGAAATCAGATAAAGAATTGTAACCAGTTGTGAGCCTAGTTGTATGCGAATGCATTCGACAGAGCTTGGGACATATGCATTCATGGCACAAGCATTCCTGGCACCACCTCATAAAACATCTGCAGTTTAAAAATTGTGATCGATTGGCAACACACACACACACACACACACACACACACACACGCGCGCGCGCGCACACAAGGTCTCGCGAGACTTCTCCAATCACCCACAGGAAGGTAGATGGAATCGAAATAAACATAAAAGTCCTTTATCGTTTAACGATATTCGTAATAATAATCGAGATATTAATGTTTGCAATTGAACTAATGAGAGCGCGCCGATAGAAACATTCCGGCCGTTAGAAGTATAGCCCGGCATTTTTTCAGACATAGGCTGGATCTATGAAAAATCTAATTAATTTCTAACGCAATTTATTGTTTCTCTAAATCTCGAAAGGAAAAAATTTTAAGAAAAATGTATCCGAAAGAAATAATATCTCCATCATTCCCTATCGTTTTCTGTTAGGAGAGTATGATTTCATCGGAATACGATAAAATATCATTAAAGACGTAATGTTTTATTGCAAGTTTTGTTGGAATCTCTCTTTCTATGTATACTTCAAAAATTATTGAAAATTTGCCGTAATTAATAATATATTTACGGTAGAAGTTCTAAGCTCACTATTGCATAATTACCAAAAAAGCTCTTTGTTGTTAACCATATTAACGATATTTGACATAGCATTGTGCTCTCAAGGTATAATTTATTATCGTAGGCTGTTCATCATAATCTATTATAAAATCGGAGAAGAGTACATGCTTTTCTATCGTATTATTACAAAAAGCGTAGCATATTATGCATAATGAGTATTTCATGTACATCGTAATTCTCTAATAAGATACTTATGAAAAGAGAATGTATAAAGAATTAATCGTGAATATTAATTATAACAGACTTTCACGTTTTGTGGAAAAAGAAACAATAAGGAACGATAAAAGAATTTAATGTTACAAATACACAAAAAAATTAAAGGATGACTTAGTATATTCCCGTCTACGTGTGATACAGATTACTAAAGCCATCTATTGGAAAAATAATGGATTTCTTTTTACTACACCTAATATATTCATATAAATAAATTAATTTTAGAAATGATAATGTGTCATGATGCGTGCCGAAATAATTGTCGGACTTTCAACGCAATCAATCTGAAATATTGATAATCCCCCCAAATTTAATTAAAAAACTGTAGTAAATTTATTGCAAAAAATATTGCCTCGGCCGGGAGTCGAACCCGGATCACTTGCATTCCGTGTCTCGGTAGTCTAAAAACTTAGGACGCTCGTACGAAACAGGTGCCGCGACGTTGAAAACATGTACGTCAAAATTTTCCGCAATATCGGTTCCACCTATCGATTCTTTTTGAGCTAACGAACTTACGAGTCTCCACATATCCTCGGAAGTTAAATCGCGTACCGGAAGCGATAGTCCTGCCGGACCATGCGCTAGATTCGCCGAATCGAACGATATTCCTACGTAATTGCTCGGTTCGCACGAACGTAGATTTCGCGGAACGCGTTTTCCAACCAGCAAACGATATTCGCGTCTTCGGGTATTGGCCGTATCGCGAAACTTGCCTCTCTTCCGAGAATGCCAAGATTTCTGAAACGTCGCGAGTTTTCCGCCCGTAACTCAAGGAAATTAAATTATTCCCCAACCTCGTGTCGATGATGCTACTGCTGATGACGATGATGACACTGTTGCTGCTGTTGTTACCGATGTTGATGATGATGACGATGCTCCTCGTTGCCATCAGAATTCTCCTCTATTACGTTTATTAGTTCGACGTTATCTCTGCCGGCACCACCATCGGATTGTACTGAAAAATTAAACAAATCACATTGATATCGATAAAATTAATTATGCTAAAATATTATGTCAGATTGTGATGATTTGAAACCGCGAAAATGTTTATAGTTACAATATTAATATAATCGTATATAAACGTATATAAGCAAATATTACGCGTAAATCTTTTGTTACATTCGAAGTGACTACGTTTAGCATACTAACAAGTAACTCACCTTTAGTTGCTTTGTTCATTCGCGTAAACATTTCCGGAATATCGATACGGTTGTTTGTATCATTCAAGCGGTGTGATAATCTAATATTATCTAATATTATCTAATATTATCTAATATTATCTAATATTATCTAATATTATTTTTTATTAGATATGAAATATCTAATAAAAAGTTCGTAAATGAGAATACAATTACGAAAAAAAAAATATAAAAAGTTCAGTGAAATATTATTATCTTCAACACCATGAGTATAATATCTAGCTTCCTCTTCCTCATCTTCCACTTCCTCCTCCCCCTCTTCCTTTCTTTCATTCGCATCTTCTTCTTCTTCCAAAGCTTGCATCTCTTCTATTTCCGCGGATTCCTTCACCAAAATTTCGCTGCTCCCGCCCCCCGAAATTTATCTACTCCCGTCCCCCTCCTCCTCCTGCTCCTCCTCCTCTTCCTCTTCCTCCTCATCCTGCTCCTCCTTCTCCTGTTCTTCTTCATTTTCTCACGTAAAAAGTAACATTTCGTTATCTTTTGCATAAACTTACTGTGGTTTTTCGCTAACTTTTTAAAACTTACGTAATGGAATAAGGGGGCTCCACAATATGCGTATATAAGCAGAATCCTGCGATTTATCATCTAAAACACAATTATATTTTTACATTATTCTTACAAGAACTGGTTCTAGGGAGAAATATTTTAAAAATTTAACTTATCAGATGATAATACAACCACGGGGACGTTGCGCTCATTACGGGTGTAATCTCGTAAGGCCTCGATTCGTGCTCTTCCTAGAAAATTAAATATTTTTAGTAGACTATCTAATTCAATTTGCAATTTAATTTCTAATTAATTTTCATTATTTTCCAACTTACGTATTGGTACGATTTCATTAATTGCTTGTTCGGCTGGACGTCGTCGCCTCAGACTAAACCAGTCTAACGGGTGTCCTCCACGATGCGGAATCGCCCGGCCTACAATAGTCCGAAACTATGAAATAAATGTTGGAATTTAATGAAGCGAATTTTTAATAAAATTTTCTTTAATTTATTTAAAAAAAAATATGTTGTTACTGCTTACCTCCAGCACGACGCTTGTCCAGAAGTCGGCTATGTAACTTCTAGCATCGCCTTCTTCATGATTAAAGCACTCACGTACTTTTAAATAATGCGAGATTATTTCCATCAATATCGCATCGCCGCCACAATACCCCAACTTGTGCATAATGCACAACAACGTATTGGAGCATTCTCCCGCGAAACACCGAAGACCGAATAATTCTCCTCGTCGTTTTCTGTCAACTTTATCAGACAATCAGCTGCAACTAACTTCTGATTCAAGTTGCAGGCGACGATAAAAAATTTTGTAAGCGATTTGCGAAGTGCCATTTTTATCGTTCACGAAACTAATGATTTTATCTCTCAATGAAAATCAACTTAGAAAATCAACGTAGGATTAATCCTTAATTCACACGATACGCGCTATTTATACGCTTGTGATAATCGCGAAAATTCCTAAAGAAGAATGAGAATAAAAATTTCTAATTACGCCATTGGCAAGTAGATTTTGTCAATTTTTTCGATTGGTTTCCTTCCTTTTACATGTAGAGATTTTCTCGAAAAATTTTCAGAGTGGGAGATGATAAAAACTCTCTAATTACGAACAACATTCTAACAAATCTTAACTAAATACATAAATTAACTTCGTTCCTCGCATATGAGCACCACTCCCACCATCGTACGTCTTGGGAAATCTCTTTCCTCTCACTCACGTTATTATCTCGGAAAAGTTTTTGTCACATATTTTTTTGTACGATGGTATTTTTATTGTCGGAGTAACTCAAATTTAACCTTTTCCATTTTTTGCTATTTTTTAGAAAAATTCTCTCATACTATTACAACAAACAAAAAATAAATTTTTTTCAATGAAGAAAAATGAAATTTCATTTCAATATCATGCAGCGCTTGATTTTTATTAAATTTCTTTTGACGTAAGAAAGAAAAATCGAGGACTCACTGAATATAACTCATGTCACTTAAATTTTTTTCTTGACTTTCATTATATAACTAAGGCTTAATTTTTTATATAAAAAGTTTATGACAGTTGACAAATAGTTTTCCTCAGGAATAATGTTTCTCTTTCGTTAGAAAAGAATTGTTTTTAATATTAAGATTGCTTTTTAATTCTGATTAACTTTTATGCGTGTCCTTAGTCTCAGTCGACTAGCGAGAAATATTTCTAAAATTTATGAAAAATAAATTCGACGTTAGAATATTTCCTTTACTTTGACGAATTATTTTCAAATATATTGTAATAGTACTTTATATTCGAGTAATCTTGATTATTTATTTGATTCTTTACGAATTCGAGCATATCTGCGACATGAAATATTTCTATTATCTTCAGAAAAATTCTTTCTGAAACAGTATAACTGCATCACAACGTATGAAGATTCTTCTAGAAAAGTAACAATTTAAATAAATATTCTGCGCGCGCAGATTTTTGTTAGTTTTCAAAAAGTATATATAAAAGTGCAAATCGCTTCACATAGTGTTACGATACTTTAATCACGTCTCGTTGTTCAAAAAGTCATCACTTCAAGATCAGTTGTCCTAGTTTTTCTTTATTTGTGTGAGAAACATTCAACTAAAGTTTTCGCTCAAAGCGACATGGCTGAAAGACAAGAAATTGGAAATTACTTTGTGCCTAATAATCCCCGTGTGATAAACAATATTACCGAACGAAATGAGCAACAATATTTGCTGCTCTCTACATACTCGCTCAATTCCTCTCATACGAAGAAATTATACGTAGGATTACAATCCACAAAGGAAGGAACCTTCGAACCTATCGTCAAATTGACTAGCAATTATCTGGCAGAAGGAATCAGCTTCGATTCGAACGCGTGGAAACAATTTCAAGAGAACATGGGACTCATGAGCACATATCTAAGCGAAAATAGCAAAATCAAAGTAAATCCTATCTCATTCGCAAATATTTGTCAGCTTCACCTCCACCTATGGTGCTAAAGCTATATTGGTGACGCGTAAGGAAGAGAAAATTTTCTAAAGGAGACTTCATCAGCAAGTACGCAAAACTAGCACAACCACTGACGAAGAAAAAAAAATCTTACTCTGTCGCGATTGTAATGCAACAAGCTACATTTCAAGGAATGAAGAAAATAATCAATTGTGCATCGATGCGCAAAGCAACTGACGTCTATTATCGACAATGTTAACGAATGCGCCCGATATTTGATTAAGGAGATATAGTTGCTTCTAACTAATTCCTACATCGACAGCGAAATCATCAAATTCACTTTTCGAGGCAACAAAGAAGATATTGAACGCTGCGTAAGAACACAAATAAAAAATTTGAGATTTTTGGAAACATATTTTAATATATTATTTTTAGAAATAACTGAATTAAAATTTAACAAAATTGTAATAACATAACGAAATTGTATTAACATAATTTTAATGAATCGAAGTTTATAATTTTTATAATCCTTTTATATTCCTTCATGTGATATAATTCTTTTATCAATGTAATAACTCTTTTATCAATAAATAAAATGTTTATATTTTAAATTCTCAACTATTTCACATCCCAAATATTCAGGTTTAAATAACATTTCAGGCTTAAATAATGAAGATTTTTATATTTAAATAAAAATATCTCCGACATAGAGTACAGAAAAAATTTATTCTTTAAAAACAAATAAATCATCACGCCGATTACGACGACGCGTACCAACACGAACTTGTTCATTCCTATTTTACTTTCCCTTTCTCCCGAGTGAAAGCAAGAGCTTCCCGAAAATATTCGTAAAAGTCCTCGTTATAAATAACAAGGAAAAACCCTTTCGCTAAAACATCAGTACGTCAGAGATATTGAGCCGCAGCAAAAATGACCTGCAGAACAAAAAACTGTGCGTTATTCATATCCATTGCTCGCACCTTCCCCCCCCCCCTCCTCGTAACGAAAAAATGTTTCGGTCCCCATTTTCCTTGGTGTTCCAGTATTCATCCTTGGCAACATCCCCACTCTTCTCCCTTCATCGCGACTGTGGACCAATCAGCGCGTGGGCAGCCATGGATTGGGCCAATTAAAACGCACTATTTAATTACCTCATTACTCACACCCTCACATCATCGACCAATCAGAGCGCGCCATTTTCCAGACATGCCACGCTCACGGAGCCGGAGGTGGAGTGGTGAGGATTTGTTTTGACAGCCCATGGCGCTGCCCATATACTACTCACTATAATAACGAATATTGTAGAAATGTCGATTAATATCATTATGCTAACCAACGATCTTAGCGGTTGCGAGTCTCAAGTTAAACTAATACACAAATACATGATAATTTCTAAAATCAAACATTGTTGTCGCTATTATACATAATAATGTGTCAAGGTAAAAAACAATCATAACAAGGACTCAGTAATTTCGTGTCTGTGTATAAATTAATTTCGTTCTTTTTTCATTTAATATTTATTATTTCAGAAATCAATCGCTTATTATAATTCCTTTCATTGTCTAGGATTTCCATCTTATCTCAAGTGAAATTATGATTATGACACCTCTCCTATGTTCAGACAGTACAGAGTTTGTTGGTTCAGATCTATTAATGTCATTTTTATTTTCAGATATCCTTGTCTTTAATTGTCTACTGGTCTGTCCCACATAAGACGCATCACGCTCATTACGTGATATTCTGTATACTACATTTTTTTTCATATTTACAGGAATCGGAACCTTTGTGTTTTAATCATTGTGTTAAGACAACTTGCTAAGACTAAAATATGAGAGCTTTAAAAAATATCAGGATCAACCCTCCCCCGACGTTCCTATGAAAAATCTTACCTCCAACAAACCAATTGATAGTTCCCAGCAATATATCTTCAGACCTTTCCTTGAATTTTCTTTCCTTTTCCTTCGAATTTCCTTCCTCTTCTTACTCTCCTATCTTGATAGACTCTCCACAGTCGATTCCTCCTCTCTCTTCCTCCCCCGTCCCTTCTGAGGACAACCGATCCTTCGACGAGATCTTCCAATCACTAGAAACTCTCGCCGAATCGACAAGATTCTCCTCCCTTCGACCACACCGCCTCATCCCACATAAACACATACACATACGTAAATCGCCAGAAAATCTAGATATTAGCTTAGTTTTTATTATTATTATTGTTAGCGTGCATATATATATATATATATATATATATATACATCTATATACATATAAATATATAAATGTCTTAGCTTGTATTTCTCTTATTAGATTTGATTACTTATTCCAATTATAATTTTATATTATATTTATATTTATATTATATTTATATTTATATTTTAACAGAAACAAGTTATGTTTGTCTATAATCTACATCCAGGGGTATCGATTACAATATTTCTGTAACATTTATTCTAAATTGAGCGAGTTTGATTATTAATGCTGTGATCGAGAGCAAATTTTGATTTTTATATGTTTTAGCTATGTAATATTTCCACTGTTTTTGTTTACATTAATGATCCAATAGGGATCGAAACGTTTGTTTTCGGCAAATTAAAGTTTATATTTTAACTAGTATTAATATATAACTTTTATTTATTAATGATTAAAAATTTTTTTTATAACGATTATTTTAGACTCGTAGCCCTTTGTCTTTCTGTTTTTTATATAAATGTCTACAAATAAATACAACCAATTATCTTTGTAAAACAATAGGACAGTGATTACGTATCATTTATTTCGCCGCCCTTCCGATTCATTATCTAACCAAAGATCGTACAGGTCCAATCAATCCTGATCAAAAGGATTAAGACTTCTTTGACCTAAAAGATGACCGACGGATGTACTATCTCAGATCGGATAATAGCATATCAACGTTGACCTACATCTGGCACATAATCCAGTGCGTTCGACTTGTGGCACCCGCTTCAGAGCGATAATCACAAGAACGGTGTCAGTTGCGTCTTTTCTTGGCCGCTTCCTAATTCTTTTTTCCTTTCGAAATAAAAGAATCTTGGGGCCTGAACGTAACAATACAAATGAAAGTTATATATGTACATTCATAGATGAATGCTATGATGATATTAAGGACTATGCCCAGTTTTACAAGGGAATTTGGATGAACAACTTTGAGACATGCCTAAAATTTTAAGGTATCAAAAGAAAATCAAAAATCCATGAGCCCAATTTTATAGAAGTTTCCTGAGTGCTAGAACTATCCAAAGTTCGCTATTATGACCATGTATCACTAATCTTATCCAATTTCTCTGTGTCGGGCACCTCCCCGCGGTGACGGTGGTAATGGATTGTAAGAACAAAGACAATGAAGTAATATCTAAAATATATTTGGTACAGTTCATTAATTCGGCTAAGTTCCTGGTCTTGATTTATATGCTAGCAAGAACAGTTAATGATGGTTTTTTTTATTTTTAGAGAGTTCTGATGAGGAAGCTGAAGAGAGATAAGATCCGCATATATTGGCCACATTTCAATTAGGCAATTAAAACTTTTTGTTTCATATTTTGAGTGTCTCTCTCTTTCCCCTCTTCATCGATTAATATATCACTTATAACTATTTATTTGGGGTCCAAAAAAAGTTTGACAGGGTGGGTACTCAAATCTTATAAAAAAATTCCCTAAGAATTCTAGGTTTTTCCATGAATTTTATTAAAAATTCCAGATATGATTAAACATTTCAAAACATTTAGTTCAAAAATTATATATAATTATATATAACTTGTTTATAATATCATAAAAAATATAATCTTTATATTTAAAAAACACAAAAGATATATTTATAAGTAAATACCATTTATAAGTAAATAACATTTATAAGTAAATAAAATTTATAGGTAAATAACATTTAAGGTCTGTTCTTTATTCCTGCACTGTTTAAACTAGTGCACGCTGTGCATTGCTTCGTGCAATAAATTGAAACGAAACAAACATATATTTTTTTCACTTTATTGTACTGTGTGCACAGGTAGTGTAAGAAAGAACAGACCTCTAGACAATATGAAATACTGAAATCTACTTCTTTAAAGCATTAATTTGTTCGTTAAGTGCATCTACTTCCTTTTGAACATTTTCTAAAATTCTTAAACGTTTGATTCTAATTCTTCTAAAATCTTTTTTTTTATAGACGCTTCTTGTTCTGCAGCAGATGTTCTTGCTGCCATCGCTGCTCAAGATCTTCTCCGTAATGAGCGTTTTGAGCACAATGCAAAAAAGCTTTGGATATTTTTAAAACGTCAACGCCACCTTCGTGTAATACAGCATCGTATATTTGACGACGGGCAATTATAGATTACTCTTTCATATTTTTGAAAAGACATTCAGCATTTACCGAAAAACTTTGTTCTATATTTGCGTTGCCATGAGAGAGACAGCAAACCATTCTTATTACAAGCATTAAATTCTTAAAATCACAACATTTCTTCAAAAGTGATATAAACATTTTTCAGAACGATTATAAGATTTCATGAAATCCATGATATACGATCGCGACGTAAGAATTGTACGTAGTAATCTCGAAATACACAAACTATGTAAACATTTCTTGACTAAGTCTAAATTTGAAGCTTGGATCTAACCAGGTAGCAGCTTTTATCAGAGGATAAATCGTGTCATTAATACGAAAACAAACTTTAGAAGACACTTCTTGCAATCCTGTCGAAAATGTATAACATATCTGTCTTAATATCAACTTTTCTTATTGCTTTTATCAGTATCAAAACCTAATGTAATATTTTTTGCAGAAAGATTAGCCTCTGTCCGGACATCTTTCAGTGAGACTGATAAAATACTCTTTATTACTTCGGGTTTCATAAAACGTTCTAAGTTCAGTATCAAAGAAAGAACACTATGTAAAAATGGAACCAAAGGTGTATCTGACTAAAATTCTCGTAAAGAAGGTTCTACATCAGAAGCAAGAGATTTAAAGAAAGCAAGTTTAGCACACAATAAAGAATATTTAATATATTTTGCAATTATTTTGTAACTTTCACACGTTGGTTCAATCTTACCTTGCTACACATCTTCAATAAATGTTTTAATATGTCGTGTGACATCAATCGCTCTTTGAGCTACGGCACAATTTTCCATCTATCTTATAGAGCAAAATTTTAGTGGAAAAATATCAGATCCAGAATATTGCACATATAAAGCTCTATGAGCTGTGGCACATCCTTGAATAGATTGTAAGAGATAATGATGAGATAATGTTCCAATCAGCAGCATATATACCAGATTTGAACGCACAATGCAAACGATTTAGACCGCAACTTTCAATATCAAGTAGTTTGTTGTTTGAAAATTCTGATTTAAATTTTTTTATAAAAGCCCAATTCATATTTGGTCCATCCATTTGTAGTAACTTTTCTGTCAGCTTTCCAATACCATTTTTAAATGCTTCAAGAAGATTCGTTGCTATTGTACGTCCAAGAAACCATGAAGTTAGATATTGCGTTATTACTTCTTCGTTTTTTATATCACAAAATCTAACATTTATATCCATTTGTTGACATTTTATAATCGTATTGAAAGATTCGTCAAAGTCAACAATAAAATGCGATTAATATTTTCTACTAATTTTTTATTGAAAAAAGGAGCAATATCAAACATAATAATATAATCAATATTGTTCCTTTTAATTGCATTTTTTTAGCAATGTCACTATTCGGAAACATTCTTCGAAAAACACAAACGTCTTTTTCTAAACTACGCAATGATTTGTGATTCATGACAGTTTCTATGCACCATAGCACTTCAGCTATTGTATTATAATATTATTTTTGATTAAAAATGTATCAATTTTGTTCTGTACGTACTAATGAATTAGATAAAGCTTGATCTCTATTGGAATTCGTAGAAGATCCGACAATAGATGAAGGATTCACTTGAGCTAAGTCAGAAGTGACAAAATTAGAAGAAGTAACTGCAACTGAACTATCGGTTGTGGATACTAAAAAATCTTTTAACGGCACACAACTTTAACCGTGTTTTTTACTTTTCATATGATTTAGGAGAGCTGTCTCCCCATATTACTAAAAAAAAATATCACAGGGACATAAAATGCAGCGAGCATAATGGGGTATCTCTTTTGTAGGCCGTATCCAGTTCTGAAACTCGGAACTTTTAAGCCAATTTTCTTGAAATTTTATCCACGAATACTTCGGCATCGTATAAGCCTGCATAAAAAAATTAAATATATCATGCTTATATGAATTCTTTGATTCAATGCAAACAGCAATGATATGTCGCCAGACTATAAAACTTTAACATTTATCATAGCAAAATATAATTTCTAAAAGAGAAAAATAATATCTGTAAAGAGTAATTTTTTGTTCAAACATTCCGTTTATCTATTAAATTCATTTATATTATTTATTGGTATATTTAACTTAGCTATTATCATGAGCTATTCTCTTTTACCAATATATGTATATACATATATATATATGCAAAAGTTATTTATATAACCTATGTTGTTTATGTATTAATAAAACTATTATTAATGAATAGTATTATATAGTATTTGTTATATTATTAATCTTCTAAACAATATCAAGAAATACATTGCTTATTCTCTCAATAGTATTAATAAATTTACTCAAATTTAGATAACACTGCTAGTTAGTATATACGCATACAAATACACGTTATAACATGTCGGCGGTTTCAATCAGTTACAGTGATGTTAGATGACAGTCGTTAGCATGTGGAGATAATAAAGTTACTAGATTTAACTTTAGAGAGGTTAGTACACCATAAATATATTGGGTCATCTGAAAAGTATCCGCGGTTTTTTGTCACTAGTGTGTTGATGGTCATATAGCTAGTAACAAAGTATCGCGGATACTTTTTAGATGACCCAATACATGACTCAATACATTCCCTCTTGTGGCTATCTTTGATTTACAGAGTGCGTCCAAAATTCGGACAAATTTCAATTTAAATTTTCCACTGTATTGTGTCTCTACCAAAGATTGTTGTTGGCGTTCGAGAAACACTGATGCTTCTAGTAAATAATCATATTCTCAAAATGGCCACGATGTTGAAACCAAGTGCAGAGTATAATCGAAGAGTTACAATCATCGAAGGCCTTCGCGTTGGGTGTTCAGCAGCGGAAATAATTCGGTTCTTTGGATATCCGAGATGCCAACTGTTTATGACAAATTGTGGCAAAATATACAACTTTAGAACAGTCCAACGAAGGTTCCAGTATGCTAGTGAGAAAGAGTCACTCGAAAGAGGACCGCAAGGACCCCCGCAGTCGTTGAAAGGGCTCAAGCACTGATTTCTCAGGATAACCCAGGGCAATCGTTGCGAAAATTAGCGATTGTTGGTGTAAACGAGCCAACAATGCGTCGAATTGCCGAGGAGGACCTTTGATACAAATCATACACATTAAAGATACAACAAATGTTTTCTGAGGCTACCAGGACAAGGTTGCTCGCCTTCCCATTTTGGCTTCCATTCTGACCTCCTAACAGTCCAGATTTAAGTCCCTTGGACTATTACGTATGAAGCATGGTTAAAAGGGTCACAAACAAGTTTCGGCACCCCAATATGACATCATTACGCTATTGAAGCAATATTCGTCGGCATGAACAGCGCTACATTACAGCGTGCATGCGAATGCTTTAGAGAATAGAAGCCGAGAGTAGAAGCCGTTCAAGCTAATAGGGGATATATCGAATAATTGTGCTCTATAGGGATCCCCAAAGTGCCATATAAAAGGATTGTAATATTTAATTTTTCATTAAAAACATTTTGTTTAAAGAAATTGTTCGATTTGTCTGGATTTTGGTGACGCATCCTGTATATAATCAAAGATGATTTGCGACATATTGAGAATTTAGACACTAGCACCTTTGAATTTAGGGGGCATTATTACATTCTCTACTGTCGGTAAAAGTTTTTGTTTAATTTAGCCACGTCACCTCAAAATTCGACGCGTTTTTGTTCAAAACGAACGAATCTGAAAAAAGCGTCGCTCTGCCTCGTGAACTGAGATATTAATCATTAAAGTTGACAACTATTCAGGTTAGGAAATATGTCACAGCCACAAAATAGAGGCCTAGATATCAGAGAAGCGACAAGTGAAGAATCTGGTTGGTTAAATCACGTAATTTAGCGTCATATTTTTACATTATGGTAGAATTAGGGCTATAGCAGAAAATGAGACATAACGAAACATAATCGTGGATGTAGAATATGACAGAGAAAAATGTAGATATCGCAATCGGACTACAATACCTATGTATTCTTGTGTTTTACTTACGTCACAACTACGTCTTGTTTGTTGTCATTCTCTACCTTTAGGCTGCGGTCAAAGTTTAACCATAAATGGTTTGAAGCGTTTATAAGAAAGAAATGATTTTGTTAAACAAAATAGAATTTAAATTTGAAAATAGAATTCAAAAAATTTCTTTGACAATTTCAACCAATTTCCATGAGAATTCCAGGATTTTCAAGAGTAAAAAAAAGTTCCTTGAGAATTCCAGGTTTTTCCCGGTAGGGGACATTCTGTTTTAGTTGTCTTCGTCCAGATTGGAAAGATACTAGATAATTCGAGAAATCGAATAAAACCAGTATATGGTACACAATATATGGTTATAATAGCGAACTTTGAACATCTGTAACACTCAAGGGATTCATTTTACAAAGTTGTGTATATGGAACTTTTTTAACTTTTTTTATGCTCTACAATCCTAACTAGGTTGTCTCAATGTTGTTTAGCCGAAGCCCAAATTGGGCATAGTTCTTTATATACATCAATGAATATTCAGAAATATGCTCTTTATATATATCAGCTGAACGAACATTTATGGATCTGTACGTTTACAATGATTTACATCAACGAATAATAAATGAATTTAGAATCATGCCTTGCAATTTCTGTAGAAATGCAGTCTTAAGTTTTTATAATCGTCTAGCACATTGTCAGACTGCGGAGGGACGCCAATTTGTGCTATAATATGTAATATTCTTTTAATCCTAGCTCCTATACTGGGATATGACGTATCTAATGCGATTTTTCATATTGTAATTCAGACTTTAACTTTTTATGATGTAATTTAAGAATAAAATATTTTTTCATCTTTGTTTATTTGTTCTTGTCTTACACTTAGATATCAATTTTATAAGTTAAAAATATGTTTTCAATTCAGAGATATAATTTGACGAAGTTCCAGATCCTGGTGGAGTCTAGCCGAGAAAGTAACTAAAAACTGGTAAGGCAAGCCGGATTAAAGGAATGACAAATACTCAAACGAATGACAGTTAATTTAGATATACCATTGTCTTTATTTCTAAAAGATTGATTGAAATGTCTTGTCGCTTGCGTAAAACCTATGACCACCTCATCCTCGCATCATTAAAAGGGATACGAGAATCTTAGCTTAGGTGGTTTAATGCCGCGGTGGTTCCTTTCAAGTCTCATAACTTGAAAAGTACTGATTAAAAAGATACTTTATTATAGTGTTTTGGAAAGCTCCCGACCTCAGCTATTAGATTATAAAATCAAAAATAGAGTATTTTATTTAAAAAAATCGATTTGACCTTGACTTGACCTTGGTGGCACCATCCAAGGTCAAATTGATAAGATCAGTCAATAGATTAATCCAACATTAATACAATTTTTGTATAAAACATTTTTCTCAAAAATGATTACTTTTCAAAATATTTAAGAGGTCTGGGACTTTTTCACCCTGTATTTATATATATATATATATGCTATCTGGATACATACATATACGTACATATATACGTGCGTGCATACGTACGTATGCATGACGGTGACTTTATATATTATAAAGTTTACACTACAAAGTTTTATTATTTATATAAAGTTTATGTTTTAAAGTCACTGTCATTATCTATTAAACCGCGCCTGCCTATGCAAAGTTTGCCGCGCAACCCGTCGTATTGCCTAGTATGTATCTGCAACACTCTGTACATACGTACATAGGTACATACGTACGTTTATATATATGTACATACATACATACGTACATGCGTGCATACATACGTATATACGTATGTTCATACATGCGTACATTCATACATACATGCTTACATACATACATATATGTATTACAAGGGAAGAGAAAAGAAATACGTAATAAATACATTAATGTATTTATTTAGAAATTCTTTTGCAATCAGTTATATATTTTCAATACATTTTGTAACGCGCAATTAACATGCTGTCCACATCATATAATATTAGTAACATCTAGATTGAATAAAAATTCCATGTCTTCGTAAACTATAATACAATCAAGATCTCGATGTACATACGTTCTCGTTCATCGTCCAGAAGCAAGTTCCACAGCCACATTCATTTTTCGCGTCCCTTGACGTATACGATAGCATTATCTTCAAATATAGTCGTTGCAATCATGCGTTTCGTCTCGCTGTGCAGGACTATCTCGTCCTCCCATCGCAATCCATAATAATCTACTAGGAAGCGCAAGACCTGTCGGAATTTGTCAAAAATTTTCGTGGCACAGGATTCATAAAAATGTAATGCGTGAGAACAGTCCACTGTTTCAATAACACCACTTCCTTCGTGATAAATTTTTTGTTAACAATGATTCCCCTTGCAAATTCACGAACATGGCATGAACATGTTATCAAGGAGATAACTGCGGTTGACTGCGACGTATAGTATCGACGTATAGTAGATTTTATATCATGCCGGAGGATGCACTTAGGTGATTTTGCGCACTACGTTGGACAATAGACATCACATGATCGTGTATGATGAGACAATAGGCTGTAGTATTTGCTGGCACATTATTTTTGAAATCATCCATGATGCCACTCTCGACGGACTTGTTTTGTCGCAAATAGTCGATGATTACAAAAGCATAACCATTCAAAAAAGCATTCAGGTTGAATAATGTTTCGTATGTTTCGCGAGAAATTTGATAATAAGAAATGTATGGTTCGGAAACGTATGTACGTATTATACAAAGTAGCTATTCTGCGTTTATCAAAGTCTAGATTTAGGTCTTCGTACGGATAAAATTCTGAGTTTAAATAAAATTTCAAAAAGTTGGTTAATTTATAGTAATCGAAGTAAATTTTATATGTTGTCAGCTTATTTTTTTCTATTAGTCTACAAGCAAAGATAACATATAGTGATTTTTCTAGCTGAGTCGCAGTCTTGATAACCCAAGAATACTTCGTTATATTCAACAATAGAGAGTACTCGTACAAATTCCATGAACGGAAACTCATACTAATCTGCTTTCTAAGGCACGCAGCATGGTCAGTTTAACTTCGTTCAACGTAACATGAGACATTCGCGCCACTGTACTTTGAATAATTCAAGCGGCTTTGTCGTCGGATCTCCCACTACGTAATTGTTAGCGTTGCACGCTCGTATTAATATCAATTCGAGCGTTGATTAACACATATTTACAATTTTCGCAGAAATCCAGCAATATGCTGAGCGGCACGCAGAAACTAAAATATGCGTCATCTATTATTAGAATTTTAATGGAATTTTGATTGAATATAAATCCAACATTATGCAGAATAAATGTGACGTCGTGATAACATTGTGTAGATCTTTAAGGTACTGGTTATTCCACGTTTCAATTGCGATCAATCTCTGCATCGTTGAGTTCATATCGAATTTCGTTTAACATGAACGCCATACAATTACTTCAAAGTGTCGGCTGTCTGTCTTTATCTTTTTCTTTTGACGTCAGGTTTCTTTCCTTCGATGTAGAAAATGCTTTCACACGGTAGCGAGTATAAATCCTGCTGTTTTATGAGTACCCTTATCTCATCGCTATGTCCAAATGTGTTGACATATACGATTATACGCGTGATACTCAAATTTGACGATGCACTCAGCTTATCAGCGACATGACTGAAAAACCGTTCAACAAATACTTAGATTTCAAGATACTTCGTTGAGCTTTTTATATTCATAAGCATCGATCGTTCGTAGAAACCACAGGCACATCTGTCCGCAGAAACCCTGATCGTCTGAAACGTCTGATAAAACGTGCAATTGTATTTTATCGTCAACATCGTTTCCGAAATATCGCACCAGTTCCTTCGACGACCGAAACATTACTGAAACTATCAAAGTATACGTCTTTCCTCTTTGCGTACGCTATCCAGTGAGTACCGGGACCCGTCGCATCCAGGTTTACGATACCGCTTTTGTTTTGATGCGCGCTGCTCGTCGGTAACACGTTAAGATGTATTCACATCCAAGCGTCAACTATTAAGCAGATGAAGTAATAACTAATCAGCTGGGCGCAGCATACGAGCAGTGATATAAAAAATATTTTTTATCACCATTGTAAAAATCACCTCGTACATTGATTGCTATTTCCGCTGTTTAATGCTTGATGCTTGCATGTGAATGCACCTTTATGCACAAAAACACCTCTAAAGTATGGTACGCGCATATGTCTTGCAAGCTCATTTAATTGCACATCGGTAGTTGTACCCGCGGACATTTTTGGCGTCTTTTTGGCGTTTTGTCTTCTTCGCTGTTACACTCTGTCCACGTTTGTATGTGCCGAGATACAGTTTGCATCCGCATTTGTATGAAGTGAAATACAGCCCGAGACGCTGTTCTATCGCGCGAGTGTGACGCTGCAGCTCTTCAATCTGATTCATTTACCACTTTCACCACGCTGGTCGCTCCACCGATTAAGGCTCCGAGCGCTCTCAACATTGGCAGAATCAATAACGCGCCTCGTTTCATCATCAGGAAGTATCCGCTTTTTTGTTGTCTTTTTTCTCGTCTTCTTCTTCGGTCGTGTTTTTTCTCGTCGTCTTCTTTGGTTTTTATCATTGCCCAAATGGCATCAGCGGCGGTTTTCTTGCTCAGAATCGAATTTCTCAGGTCCTAGCGCTTTATCAGCGAATACTTATCCGCCGCATCTATCGGAGAAATCGTTGCTCCGGAAATACGCAATGTGTTCGCGGCACGCCGCGTCCAGTGGTTTATGCCTTCATTATCTTTAGCTAATTATTGCTTTATTAATCAAGTGCCCAAGCCGCAAAACTGGTAGCTAGAGCACTCGATGATGCGAGCATAAATCCGCTGTATATGTAACTGTGTATGAAAGAAACTGTGTCTACCGATTCAACAGATTGCCGCCCGACGCTGACATTCGCTACAGTCCTTTATCATCAATGTGCGTCGGCTGCCACGGCTGATTATATGATAGTGCTCGTCGCAGCGACGATAAATTCGAACTTCGGATCCACCTTCACGTGTTCCGGAAACTTGTCCCATACGCGATCGATATAGTTCACCGTACACGCGTAAGAGTACGACCTTCGGTACATACTGCTTGACGCTCTGAATATCGAAAAGATGGTACATTTTGTTACTGCGCGATTCGCGGGTTCACGCACCATTAAACAGGTGTTTGAGAACGCACAGCCTGTAGCTCGAGCATGAAATTTATGCGGCAACCACTTACACTGAAACAAAAAAATTTATAATTATAATTATATGTTGCCATATACAAAATATGTCCCAAAATGTAACTAAAAATTTATAATCACTTGAATCATTTTTATGGTAATTTCAATTGTTTTACGGTTACAATAATTATAATTATAGTCATTTTAGATTTCCAGCTATATATAATTTGTTGCTAGAACTATACACATAGTTGCTGTTATTATTATTATTATAGCAATAATAATTATAATAATATATAATTATAATTACAAATTCCAAATATTTTTATCTCAGTGTACGATATGCGTCACGAACTGCGACGAAAAATCGCGAATGATGGGGGACAGCGCAGAGAGGTGCAAGCACTGCCGAATACTATGCGCACGATCATTTGCAATCAAATTACAGTAAAACCAAAGTTCTTATAAGCTTGTTCGAGAACCCGAACAGCGTTTCGAGAATGTGTACGTCTACTCAACTGCAACAGTCAAAGTATGATATCTCGAAAATTTGTTTACGTCTATCGACGAAATTGGCTACTTTATATTTCCTAACAACAGCGACATTGTTCCGAGCGAGGTGCGCACAAATTCTACTTTTATCTTTGATAACATGGCATGCGACAAGCAGGATGCGATGAGAAAATATTTCTCAATTAGTCACACATAAGTCGACTGCTTCTATCTTTATCAGACGTGCGCGAGGATACCTAAATATCTAATACGCGACAACGTGAACCTGCTGATCCTGTCCAAATAGGACCTTGGAACACGTTTACAACGATCACGTGAATATCGACATGTTGTATAACAAATTTTGTGCCACAACTGTTGGCGATAAATATATGGAGCTTTAGTGAGAGCTTTAGTGATAGACAAAGACAGTGCGCTTACAAACAGTAGATACAAATAATTAACATTTGGGAATTGTTGCTTCAAAGACAAAACAGAATTTTTCTATCATAGGTCATTTTTCCATCGAATCGTTACTGGAAATGAAGAATGAATCCACTACGAGCATCCAAAGCAACGAAGAACATAAATCAAGCCCCGCCATTATTATCAACGCCAAAACAAAATATTCACGAACGGAAAATACATAAAATTTGTGTATTTGATGGAATCAAAAAGGCTTGGCATTATAAATTACTGCAACCGTGTGAGACCATCAATGATGAACATTACCGAAGACAATTAATGAATTTGAACCGAACATTGAAAGCCGAATGCCTATGCCAAAGATTTCGCTACACGATAATGCTCGGCCACATATTACGAAACCAGTTAAGGATACATTGAAAGCATTTGATTGGAATATGTTACCTCACCATATTCCCTAGATTTGACTCCTTCAGATTTCAATTTGTTTCCATGCATAGCCTTGCTTAGCAGCATCTCATTTCGTATGATAATATGAAAAATTGCCTTGAATATTGATATCACTTCAAAAGAACTAGAGTTCTTGTATCGCGGAATCCACTTATTACGTGAAAAGTGGGAAAAGGTGATGACTAACGATGGACACTACTTTGAATGAAATGTTCTTTATGTTTCCCATAAAACACAGATTATTCATAATATTGTTATTCATAATTATTTCATAAAAAAAATGGCGGTAACTTATTCAATCACGCAATAATAAATAATAATAAATAATTAAAATTCAAATCTATTTATGTAAACCGATCAAGATGAAGTTAAAAATAGTTTTTAATATTTTTATTGTAGAACAATATACAGAAAATAAAATAGCATCATTGGACATGAACGTTATTACGCATAGAGAATACAGAACAAAGTTAAATCTTGATCATTAAATTATTTTGTATAATAAATATTAGCAACTAAGATCAATTTTTGTAAATGTTTATGAATAGTTTTATAAAGCTTTATAAATAAATTTTCATTTCATTACTTGTAACTTAAAATGACGGTTTACAAAAAATAAAAATCATTGCACAAAGAATACGCCTACATTATTGACTTTGTTGTATAAAGACTTGGGATGTTCGCACAATATGTTAGAGATCTGGGTTCGATTCTCAGCCGCATTATTAATAATATTTTATAATAATTTTTTTCGCATTTATTTATAGATTTTTAGCACATTAACATTTCTCTAATAGAATACCTGATTGAACATCAAATTATTAAATCGCTTATCATTTTTGTGATATTGCTAATAGTTCAATTGCGTTTCAAGGTCCGAAAAATTAATTTCGCGCAAAGTTCAAGTAATTACATATGCGGTATATAAATTCACATAGAAATTATTTAAGCATCTAAGATCCAGCTTCGACCGTTACAGGCTTTAGACTCTTATTTGTTGTGAATACTCTCACAACCTATCGCAAATAAAGCGATGATATGGAATTTGTTCTATAACCTGATTATGAATAAGTTGCTAATATGGAATCTATTCCGTATCCTCGATATATTTTTCATATTATTTGTATATCGTCATGACAAACAAAGTCTTTCCATAGTAATAAACAAGTTAGAAATCGCAATTAATCGGCACAACATTATTCATGCAACATTATTAAAAGTGTCTATGTATATAAGCATTAACAAATTTACCTTTAGCTTGTGAGAATACTTTTTAGAAAAAGCTACCGGATTCTGACACAACAAAAATGAATAAATGTTTATTGTAATGAAACGCCTTGTCGCGTTGAGCTCATTGCTCGTTATAACACGTTTGCAGCAATTACAACAACTTTCAGCGATTGCCACTACATTGTAATGCTTTATTTAGAAAATAAGTCATTATTTCCACATTAGTAGCCTATTTTATATTCTCTGCATTTGTCATGCTATATATTTATGTACAGTCCATTGTTATAATAGTATATAAAACTCACCAGTCTTAATAAAGCGAAAAATTTTATACGTGCGTATTTTATTAATAACTTTTTAATAACGAGATATACATAAGATTTTTTGCAAGTCACTCAGGAGAGTGTCCTTGACAATATATGTCAAAGTCATTGAAATAAGTGAGATTGACCTATACACAATTACTGAAGATTACTTTATTCGTGAAATTAAATTCGTTTAATTTTCCTTTTGTTTTTGCAAATCTGAAAAATCTCTACACTAACAAAAAATAATTTATAATTATATTAGGTGTTGGAATTAATTCGTAGCGTTTTACAAGTGATGGGAAGTACTTTCATTAATGTATTTTTTAATGCTCATGTGAAATAAATAACATTCTTTCATTAAAAAACGCTACGAATTAATTCCAACACCTAATATCATTTTGCATATTAAACTAATTCTTATGACTTTGCTTTGTTGGTAGTTCGTTAATACTACAATGTCCTATTTCTTCCTGTTGCGCTCTGTCGTTGATAAAAGTGGATAGAGATTCTACACATCTTTTATTAATGCTGATAAATTCATAAAATTGTAATGTTATTAAAAGTAAAATTGAGCAAAGGCATCAATCAATGTAACCTATTAATACTTATTTTAGTATTATTTAGTAACACTTATTTTATTAATACCTAATCTGTATTTAAACAATAACACATTATAACTTTTACTGCGTTTCACATTTATTTTTCTTAAATGACAATCGTATCCTTATAAAAAAAACTCTTAATTTTGGGCATTAAAAACTAAAAAAAAGCTCTGAAATTTAGGTATTAAGAATTTAAAAAAAATACTCATACATATTTGGATGTGATTTCATACCGCCAATTGAAGTTACACGTAATTGAAAATTAATACCTACAGAGAAAACTCTCAAAATATAATGCTTTACGTTGATGATTAACTCTCAAATTACACTGAAAACGAAAGTCATCAAAATAAATGACAAAATAAATGACAGTGCGCAGCCAAGTAAGCAGTTTTACATCTATTGTAAGATTCTTTAATATGATTGATCCGCTCGACTTACTATTATCAAAGGTACGGCCCATCGAGCGCACGGCGCGCGGACCGTCAGGAGCGGGAATGGCCTAGCAGGCGCGCCGCGCCCTTTGAGCTTAGATGCTCGCGAAGGGAAGCCCCGCTCCTCGCGGCCCGCGCGCTCGGTGGGCCGTACTTTCGACAATAATTGGTCGGGAGGACGTGCATATTCGGCTATCTTTAAACGTTAATATTTCGTTAATTATTGCTAGCATTACAAAATGGTAGAGGACTTTTCTATTCAGTTTAGTCCACTCTACCTGCTCGGAACGAGTGGGGCCGTATATTCATGACACCCTGTATATATACATATATATGTATGTACACATATACCTATATATATACTATATATATACCTATATATATACAGGGTGTCTGGAAATAATCGCCAAATATTTCATGGATAGGTAGAGAGAACTAAACTGAATCGAAAAGTCCTCTATCATTTTGCAATTTTCGCAATAGTTAACTAGATATTAATTACTAAAAATTGGCAAATATTGGTCTTGAATAATTTTTTACTCAAATACTATCAACTTTACAGAAAAACTGAAAGAGACAAAAATCATTTATTTTCTTCTCGTAAAGTTCTGAGAATTTTTTCAGAAATTTTTCAGAATTTTTTAATACCGTATTTTCTCATGTTGGTAAAAAAAAGCAAATGCAATACTAAAAAGTTGATAAAAAATTCTAAAAAAGTTCTTAGAATTTTATGTTCTAATACTTAACTTGTTGTATTAATTGAATTGTTATTAAAAGACTTTTTTTTCTTTCTTTTATATCTTTAATTAAGAAGTGATGTATTCAAGTAACAGTTAGTCTTGAAGAAATTAGAATAACAGTATTTATTAGGGGAATATCAAATGAGTTAAATGGAATGATATCTTTAGGAGATCATAATTGTCCAATTTCAATTCTAGGGGTCAAAGATGAGTGAAAGCATGCTCAGAAAAAGGAGATAAAAAAAATTGAAATAATAAATAAGATTATGCCTATTTTTATGCTCTTAAATATATAGATTGAGTGGCATCCTTGAAAGGTGGCGTCTCGTAGAACATCTCGTCATCATGGGAATATACAGATTAGAGTGTTCGGAAAAGATAAAATAAGAAAAGATCTGTAAAAATTATGAAATCATCTGACAGAGCAAATTAAATTATTAAAAATTCTTAGGGAAATAATAAGTGGTTAGGGGCTGAATGTAACTAAGTGAAAAGGATGATTGTGATTTATCATAATAAAATTTAAATTAAGCTATTAAGTTTCCCTTCTATATAAAGTAGATAAAATTGAGAATACGTAAGCTTGAATTAAAGATACGGCGATTTCAAGGAAATAAAGTAAAATTTGGGTTGAAATGAGAATTAGAAGGATAGCTGGATTGGTAATATTGCTTCCTGAGGAGCCGAAGAGAGTGAGTCGCAAGTGTCCCGTAATTATATTAGTTGTTAAATGAATGGCTAGAGTAAAAGGTCGGATAAATAAACTAATTGATTTGATAACAACTATAAATAGTATTAATATAAAAGGGGGGCCTAAGGGAGTTAAATGGACTAATAAGTTACTTAAATAATTAATAATTCTAAATAAAATTAGTCTTATTCAGAGTCTAAAAGAAAGGGAAAAACAGAATCTTATGTGTCTAGAAGCTGTAAAAATATATGGGAAGAGTCCTATAAAATTATGAAAAAAAATAAATAGAATAAGTCTTAGAAAAATAATAATATTTGAGAAAGAATAGCTAATTAAAATTTTTAATTCATTAAAAATAAAATTAATAAATAAATTTCAGAAATAAGTGATACGAGATGGGGAGAACCAAAATTGATAGGGAAGAATAAGTAAGAAAATTAGCATACTTAATTAATTTAGGGATAAAGGGGATGTAGATGCATCAAAAATAGAAAAAAGATTTATTATCATCTTCAGTTTTAGAGAATTTTTTTATTATTTCATCAAAAAAATGGGAATTTATTTCGGCGGTGCAAGTTAAATAGAAGCACAGAAAAAAATATAAGAAGGAAGTTAAGGTTAGTATTATAAAAGTTGAAAAAATTAATATATATATTCACATTAAAGGTATTATTTGAGGAATAAAAGAATATTAATTAATTAATATTTTTAAAGTGACAATTTAATGTTTTATTTACAACTAATTGTTTTTATTAAAAATAGATATTTATTAGATTTTCTATTATAATTTGATTTAAAAGATCAATACTTTTTTCAATTATTTAATGAATTTGAAATAAATAAGTAAATTATAAATAATTGAATAATTGTAATATTGAAAATATAAATATAAAAGTGAAATATAAAATATAATCAAATTTAAAAATATATATTAGGTGTTGGAATTAATTCGTAGCGTTTTACAAGTGATGGGAAGTACTTTCATTAATGTATTTTTTAATGCTCATGTGAAATAAATAATTCTTTCATTAAAAAACGCTACGAATTAATTCCAACACCTAATAAATAAAATTTTTATTTAAGAAGAATTTAAGTTAATAATTTTGTTTATATATAATATATAATATATAATATATAAAATAATATATAATATATAAAATATTTATATGATTATATTATTGAATTATTTATTTTATTTATGGAATAAAAAATAATAAATGGAAAAAATGATTAAAAAGTTGAATAAAAATTTAATTAAGTAAAAGGTAAAAAATTTTTAATTAAATATTAAGAGAGAGAATTAAATATTAATAAAATTAAAAGAATATTGGGGATAAAGATAAAGTTATATATAAATTTAATTGAGATAATATAAATGAAAATTATTTTATTTATATACATGTATTATATTATAAATATATTATATTATAAATTACGTAAATAGGAAATAAGAGAGAGAGAGAGAGAGAGAGAGAGATTGATTAATTAATTTGTTTTTAATTTGTTGTGATTGAGGAGATAGATAGAAAAATTAATTAGATATAAAAATAAAAATAATTTTTAGAGGTAAAATTAAGAGGGCCGGTTTTTTAATTAATTAAATTTGTGGCTTCAATAACAATGGATATGAAACTATGATTATTCCGCAAATTTCTGAACATTGACTAAAAAATATTCTAGGCCATCTAATTAATAATAAAGTTTGATTTAAACGGCCTGGGGTTGAATCTATTTTAATTCCTAATGATAGGACTGTTCAAACATGAATTACGTCTATGAAAGTAGTTAAAATTCGAATTGGGAAGTTAAATGAATACATCGGTTGTCAACATCAAGAAGACGAAATTCATTTATTATAAGTTGATTAATGGGAATTATAAATGAGTCAAAGTCAATATTTAAGAAATCTGAGTATCTTCAATATCATTGATGGCCAATAGCTTTAATAGATGAATTATTATTAAAAATTTCAATAAGGTAAATAATTTTAATTGTAGGAATGGCGACAAAAATTAAAATAAATATAGGGGTAATAGTTCAAATAATTTCAATTATTTGATGTTCAAGAAGAAAGTAGTTAATAAATTTATTGGATAGTGATTTAAATATGATGAATAAAATTAATGTTATAATAAAAGTTAGGATAATTATTATAAAATCATTAAATAAGATTATTATATCATAGGTAGGATAAGTAGAAATTAGAATTTTGAAGGGAAATAGATCAAGTATTAATTTTTAATAAAAGATATAATTTAAAATCTTTATTGGAGTTTAAGTCCAGTGCACTTAGGTCTGCCATATTAAATAAAAAATTATAGATGTATAATATATGAAATTTTATTTAATTAATATAATATAATGAGTGAAACGCTGAAAGTAAAATTAATTATAAGAAAATAATGTTTTTAAATTGAAGGAATTTCAGAAAAACTGTGATTTAAAGGAGGGAATTTATTTAGTCATTCTAGTGAGGAATTAAGAAAAAATATTAGGTGTTGGAATTAATTCGTAGCGTTTTTAATGAAAGAATGTTATTTATTTCACATGAGCATTAAAAAATACATTAATGAAAGTACTTCCCATCACTTGTAAAACGCTACGAATTAATTCCAACACCTAATATATTAATAATAAATCGTTTTTTAGATAAAGCTTCTCAAGTAATAAATAAAAGAATAGATAGACTTTTGATAGAGATTAGAGATCCGATAGATGAGATAATATTTCAGGATAAGAAAGAGTCAGGGTAATCTGAATAACAACGTGGTATACCACTAAGACCAAGAAAATGTTGGGAAAAAAAGATTAAATTAACTTCAATAAATATAGAAATGAATTGGATATTTAAGTAGAAATTATTTAGTCTAAATCCAGAGATTAGGGGGAATCAGTGAATAAATCCAACAATAATAGAGACTCCTATACTGCTCCTATGGATAAAACATAGTGAAAGTGAGTTACTACATAGTAAATATCGTGAATAATGTCAATAGAAGAATTTGAGAGTATAATTCCAGTAAACCCTCCTATAGAAAATAGAAAGATGAAGCCCATAGATCACCAAAGAGTGGAGTTATAGTTGATTTTTATACCATGAATGGTGGAGATTCATCTACAAATTTTAATTCCTGTTGGAATTGCAATAATATAGTAGCGGAAGTGAAATAAGCTCGTGTATCTGCATCTAGGCCAATAGTAAATGTGATGAACTCAAACAATAAATCCTAGGAATCCAATAATAATTATTATAACGTAAATTATTCCTAATGAGCCGAAAGTTTCTTTTTTACTTCTTTCATTTATAATAATATGAGAAATTAATCCAAAGCCTGGTAGAATTAAAATATAGACTTCAGAGTGACCAAAGAATCAGAATAAGTGTTGGTATAAGATAGGGTCTCCGCCGCCTGATGGATCGAAGAAAGAAGTGTTTAGGTTTCGATCTGTTAAAAGTATAGTAATAGCTCCTACAAGAACGAGAAGGGAAAGGAGTAATAATACAGCGGTAATAAGAATTAATCAAATTAGAAGAGGAATTTTATCTAATGATAGAATTTTTTGATGTTTTTGTATGTTTAAAATTATGGAAATAAAATTAATTGCACCTAAAATTGAAGATATCCCTGCAATGTGAAGAAAGAAAATAGTCAATTGATGAGCCTCTGTGAAATATATTAGATGGAAGGGGGGGATAAAAGGTTCATCCTGCACTAGTTCCTAAGTATAAAAAATTTCTTAGAGTAAGAAGGATTAGAGACCTTTGGGGATAAAAGTCAACATCTTATTTTGTTTATATAGAGGTAAGCTATAGCTCAGGAGAGCCTAGTATGAAAGGAACCAGAAAATTTCTGAATCCCCTAATTATAAAAGGTATAACTATGAAAAAAATTATAATAAATACATGATTAGTAACTAGGGAGTTATAAATTTGATCATTATTAATTAAATTTCTACAATACCCTAATTCTAGACGGATGAGTATACTTATTGCTGATCCAATTATACCGGATCAGATAGCTAGTATAAAATAAAAAATTCCAATATCTTTATGATTAGTAGAAAATAATCATTCATTCATAAATATTTATTTTATTTATAGTATAATTAAAAATATTGATTTAGAAAATATATAGTAAAGTTAAATAGATAGAATGAATAAGTTAATAATTAGGTAAAGTAAATAAATAGGAGGTAAAATAGAAGTAAGAAAATGAATAAATTGTTGGAGGAGAATTAAAAGGGAAGAAAGATAAAATAGAAATAAATAGTTTAATTTATGATTTATTTGAAATTATAATTATAGATAAAAATTAAAGAAGGATTAAAAAGTTAGTAAGTTATTAATTATAGGTGGTATAAAGTAAAAATGTTATGTCTGATTTAAGTAATAAATTATAAATTTATTTAAGAAATTAAATTTAAAAATTTCTAACATTATTAGAAAAAGTAAATTAATTTATTTTATATTTAAATTAAATTCTAAGTTTAATAATGAATTTAAAAATGAATAATAAAATTAAAATATTATAAAAATTATATTATAATTTAAGAAAAAATATTAAATTGCAAATTTAAAGATTTTAAAGAATAAAATTTAAATAATATATAAATAATAAATTATATGTAATTTAATTAGATTAAAAAGATTAAATTATTTATTAAAAAGTATAATGTTATGTTAATTATTATAATATTATAATAATAATAATGAATAAGATTTTTAAAAAATTATTTTTTAAACTTTGAAGGTTTAAAGTTTAAATTATAACTTAAAATCTTTATTTAAATTAAATAAATTTAAATTATTAAGATAATAAATGATAAAAATAATGGAAGTAATAAATATAAATAAATATTATTGTTTATATAATTTATTTTAATTAACTTTGATTCAATTTTAAATAAGAATAATGAATAAAATAATATATTATTATAAATGAATAGTATAAATAAAGTGTCTGAGTATCATTAAAATTAAAATAGATAATAAATTATTTATCGATATAAATAAAAAAATTGAATATTATTTTATGAAAAATATAGAAAAAGGTGGTAAACTAGCTATTAAATAGAATAAATAAAAATATTAAGTTAAAGTTAATGTTAATGGGTAAGATAGAGAAATTTTTAAATATTTTAAATAATAATAAAATAAAGATTAATGATAAAAGAGTAATTGAATAAAAAATAAATATATTAATCAAGAAAAAATTTTTATAAAAATTATTAAAATCATTCATCTGGATTGATTAATTGAAGTGTAAGCTATGATTATTTTAAAATTAGTAATATTTAAACATATGAAAAGGGGGAGAATAGAATATAAAATTAAAATTACATATAGAATAGAAAAATTATTGAATTTAATTAAAGAAATTATATAAAAAGGAATAATTTTTTGAATGGTAATTAATATTAATAATATATTTAAGGGGAAAAATTTTGAAATTAGAGGAAGTCAAAAATAGAAAGGGGGAATATTAAGTTTAATTATGAGAGAAAGAAATAAAATATAATAAACATAATTATTAAGTATAACGATATTATTAATAATAATAAAAAAAATTATTAAAAATGATGAAATAATTTTAATAATAAAATATAAAAAAATTATTTTTTATTATTTATAAATATATTAAGTATAAAGATAAATAAAAAATAATAAATTTCTAAAAAAAGTCAAATAATTATTAAATCATATAAAAAGAAGAATCATATAAATTTCAATGGTTTTACGTCACCGTTTGAATGAAATGCATGAATTAGATTGGGACAATATAAGAATTTTAGATACAGAACAATCGTTAATAAAAAGAAGAATTTCGGAAATGATACATATAAAAAGACAAACAAGAGGTATCAATAAGCAAAGTGAACACGAAAGGTTTGCCTGATGTTTATCTTCTTCTTCTTAAGAAAGATCTCTCTTTCTTTTAATAAATAATTCTAGAACTTTCCAAACTGTTGACTCAGATATATAAATAGTGGTAAAATACATGATATGACAAATAACAACACATAATGTCACGACAAAATTCTAATTGTGCAAAAGAAGTACTTGAGATTCATCGTTTAGTTTTTTGCTGTAAAACAGGTAATGATTCTATTTCTTCATATTCCGACTAGAAGATATTAATGATATACAATTTTATTTAAATTAGAATCTGGAAATTCTTGTTCTACACTTTCCTTGATATGACAACTGGCGTTGTAACATTATTGTATGAAGCATCTTCACATAGAAAAGAACATGTTTATTTAATTACAACATCCGACTGTTGAATTTAATGTCAACTACATGTAACTCTGCGTTTTAAGAATATTATTGAATTACTGAAGATGGCCAGATTGTGGCTGAAACGTTTAATGTTTTAATTAATGTAATAATAATTAAATATCACAAACTATAACTTGTGCAGTGGTTTTTTTATGCTCTTCTTTTTATATGTTTTAAAACCACGTGAATTTTCAAGATATTTTAATTATTAAATCTTGCATAAATATGGAAACATAAGATAAAATAATTAAAAAAAAGAAGATAATATAGGTTAAAATTTGATTAAATTAATAATAAATAAAGTATTAAATAAAATATTAAATAATTAATTAATAATAAAAAAATATTATTATATTATTATGATATTTTTGTTAAATATAATATTATTTGAATAAATAAAATAAAATAAAATAAAAAATATATAAATATATTAAAATTATTTATTATAATAAAACATTTTAATATTCTTGAGGCTTCCACGGATGCTTTCTATATACCTGTTGTGTGTTTCGCGGGTTTTCTCCGTATCTAGATCCATTCTTGGAATGCCAACGTTTCATGAGCCTTGCAATCCACTTCATCAGGGTGAGGAGCAGCCTGATACTGAGCTATTCCTCTAGGCCCTTCCTTTTTTATATTACGCTGCTTGTTGGAGTGGGGGTAGGTGGGAAGAGGGAGAAGAAGTGGTGAAATTTGGTTGGTCTTCAATAATCGGGAGAATGGTCTTCCATATTTTATTTACGTTGTAGCCATTATCTCTATTTAGATTATTAGAGTGTTTTTGTATCTCTATAGCTTCTCTATACTATCTTGGAAAGTATGATAATGTTGGTCATCGTGATCGCTTTTGTCAATTAGTATTTGATGTCCCATTTCGATGTTGTGTTCTGATAATGCCGACTGCGTCCCACAGATCTACTCGTAAGTTTCGATGTAGAATCTTTTTTCACACAAGTCCCAATAAAAGACACAATAAACATAATAAAAACCTCGTATGAAATCCTCTCCGATCTCATCCCGCTAATAGAGTACTACTTAACAACTACCTATATCTCCTATAACAACCAATTTTACGAACAAACTTCAGGAGCAGCGATGGGTTCATCTATTTCTCCTGTAATCGCTAACATCTTCATGGAGCACTTTGAGAAAGAGGCTCTCAAAAAAACATCGAAAAAAACCAGACGTTTGGTTCCGTTATGTGGACGATACATTCATGATATAAAGACATGTCAGAGCAGAACTCCGAAAATTCCTTAATTTCCTCAACAGACAACATCCAAATATCCGCTTCACTATAGACATAGAGGAAAACGGAAAACTCTCTTTCTTAAACATTCATGTCTCTAAGAAAGCCGATAGCACCTTAGGCCATCAAGCGTACAGAAAACCAACACACAGACAGATACTTACATGCCGAGTCGCACCATCATCCAGCATAAAAACAGTCAGTAATCAACTCACTTGTACATTGAGCTTTCACCATCTCTGACAAAGAACATCTACAGACAAAATTCAACCACCTAAACTACTAACTAGTCTTACATAAAAACGGACACGACAAAAAAGACATAACCAAGATAATCAATAAACATGCAAACAAGACAACGATCTCTGACACAATCAGATGATAGGATCTTATCTATTCTCCCATATCAAAGGAACAACAGATGGCATTGGCAGGATATTAAACAAACATAATATCCGAACTATCTTCAAACCCAAAAAGATAGGATAAATCTTAAGCAATCCTAAAAAGACCTCCACTCAGCTCCGCAGGAGTATACAAAATACCTTGTTTCTGCGGACAAATATACATTGGAGAAACCGGGAGAATGGTCAATCTACGGCTAAAAGAACATCAACATGATGTCAGGCTAAAACACGCCACGCAGTCGGCATTATCAGAACACAACATCGAAATATTATTAAGACATCAAATATTATTTGACAAAGCGACCACGATAGCCAACGTTACATCATACTTTCCAAGAAAGTATAGAGAAGCTATAGAGATACAAAAACACTCTAATCTAAATAGAGATCATAATCTAAATAGAGATAATGGTTACAATATAAATAAAATATGTAAGAACATTCTCCCGATTATTGAAGACCAACCAAATTTCACCATTTCTTCTCCCACTCCCCTCTTCCTATCTCCATCCATTCCACAAGCAGCGTAATATAAAAAAGGAAAGGCCTGGAGGAACAGCTGAGTACCAGGCAGCTCGCCCTTTTTTTTTTTTTGATAACGGAGGGGAAATGCTTGACGCCTCGGGGGAGAGCCCGGAGTTATGTGGGGCTTGCACCCACTAAAACCCCTCCGGGTGTCCTTACCTGGCCTTGCATGAGGGACTCCCAGGAACGCGTGCAGCATTCTTCTGGGAGTCCTTCAGGCCAGTCGGATTATTGTCGACTTCGATTCCCGCCCGGGGATTTTTATAGACGTCGAAATGACGACCCCGGGCGGTGCAGAGAACCGACTATCCTATGTTTGGGCGCTAGGGGGACACCATCCCCTGCGCCCGCCGCCCCGGTTGGTGTTGGGGGGCGGGAGTTGGGGATCATGGCCCCTGCCGCGATCCCCAGCCCCCCAAGGGGCGCCAATCAGAAGTTTGGCGCCCCTCATGCTTCAGCGCCGCGAGGGGAAGTCTCGCGGCGCACTCCCCGCGCGCAGCGGTGCAGGGCTCCGGCCCGGTCGCGCATTCGACGCGGCCGGAGGATGATGAGCCACTGCACCCCGCGCGCGCGGAGGGTCATCCTGTGTCCGGCGGCGGATCGACCCTAGGGTCGGCAATCCGCCGCCGCTTCACCACGCCCCGCGTCCGAGACGCGGGGCCATCGTTGACGACGGGGACGGAGGAGGGGGGACCACCGGCCCAGCCCCCCCCATAGACGCCCCCGTCGTCCTACTCCTCGTTGCCCTCTGCTATGGAAGAAGGAGGTCGCCTCCGTTCTCGCCCCATGGGGCGGTCCCGGCGGCGGGTACGCGCGAGGGGTGACCCGGGGCGCGAGCGATCCGGCTGGAGCCGGCGCCCGCGTTAACCCCCAACGCCACAACCCCGCGTATCTCCTTCAGCCCCGTCAGCCCCGCCACCCGGAGGCGGCGGGGGCGGGAGAGGGCCCCCGACCTCCCGGTACCCTCTCCCTCTGCCTTTCAGCCTCCTCCTTCTGCGACATCACCCGATCGCAGAAGGAGGAGAAGGCCCTCCAGCACTCTCCCTACTGACTATCTCCTTCACGACAGCCAGCAGGGAAAGATCCTGCCCTATCTCCCGGACCAGGACTCCGCGCTCGCCCGCTCAAACCGGGCAGGTCTCCAGCGTATGCTGCGCGGTATCCCGGTCCCCGTCGCAGTGGTAACAACAAGTGGTCGGCTCCTTACCTATGCGACACAGGTACTCCCCGAAACATCCGTGTCCGGTGAGCACCTGCGTCGCGTGGAACGATAGTCCGCCCCATCCCCTGCCTACCCATTCCTCGAGGCAGGGGAGGATGGCTCCACGGTCCGAGCGCCCGTTGTCGGCGGGTCGTTTTCGAGAGTGGCGTGCCACTCTTCGAAGACCCGCCGACGGGCGTTCCTCCTCAGTCGGTCAGCGGTCCTCGGGGTTACGATCCCCCCCCCCCCCGCAGCTGAATGGCCTTTACCCTGGCAAAGATTTCCGCCAGGGCGTCGGCCACATACTCGGCAGGGGGGACCCCCGCGAGAACCATGGCGGCCGCGTACGACACCGTCCTGTAGGCCCTACAGATACGCAAGGCCAGCCGCCGTTGCACGCTGTGCAACTTCTGCTTTATTCGGCGGCTGGCCAGAGCCTTCCCACTCCAAACCGGGGCCCCGTAAAAGGCCCCGGACAGGACGGCGTGCATATACTCCCGCCTGACCGACTCGTTCGGACCGTGGAGGTTGGGCATGAGGCCGAGCAGAGCGTCTGCTCGGCGGCCCAACCGCGGGGCTAGCTCGTCGAAATGTTCGACGAAGCCTCAGCGACCATCCACGGTGAGGCCCAAATACTTTATGGTAGACCCCACCGGGACGCGGACATCGTCCACCACAATATGTGCCTGAGGGGGCACCCCGCTCTTCCCATCGTGGAAGAACAAGGCCTCCGTTTTAGCAGGGGCCACCCTCAGGCCCAACTCCTTTATGGAGCCGACCACACACGCCACTGTGACGTTCGCCGTTCCCACGGCTCTCTCCCAGGTCGTGCCCCCGGCCATCACTAGCGTGTCGTCCGCGTAACAGACGACGTGGCAGCCAGGGGGTAGGGCCGCGCGGTGAACGTGGTCGTATGCGACGTTCCAAAGTAGGGGGCCCAACACGGACCCCTGTGGAACGCCGCACGACACGTCCCTCCGCTGCTGGAGTTCCATTTTGTTATGGAACTCCAGCTGCCTGTCCCGGAAATAATCCTCTATAATAGCGACCAGGTAGGGGGGCAAGAGGTGATGTCCTCTCATCGCCCAACACCCGGCCCCATGGGATGCTATTAAAGTGTCCCTGGACATCGCCAACGCCACCTCCCCTCCCGCGGCCATCTGCTCCGAGAGGGCTCTGACTTGTCTGACGGCATCGATAGTCGACAGGCCCTCCCGGAAGTCATACTGACCGCGGGATAGATTGGGACCATCCCGGGACAGGTGTCGGACGATGCGGGCAGCCATGACTCGCTCCAGCAATTTGCTCGCATCGTCTAGCAGGCATATCGGCCTATAAGCGGAAGGACTCTCCGCTGGCTTGCCCTCCTTGCGGAGGAGGACAAGCCTGGCCCTTTTCCACGACCTGGGAAATATGCCGTCTCTGAGGCAGCTCGTGAAGAGCTGCCTCAGACGGCCGCCCACTATGGGGGCCGCGGCGAGCCAGACCCTTCCGTGTATATCGGAGAGTCCGGGCGCTCGCGGCCTCCCCTTGAGGCGGGCGAAGGCCATCACCATCTCCTCCCGGGTGACGCCCAGCTCCTCCGTCCATTCGGACCGACCCTCTCCGGTATTTCTCTTTCCCTATTGGAAAAGAGGGCGGCCACCATATCATCTAGGAACTGAGCGTCCAGGGTTTCCGTTATCAGGGGGGCCCACGGACGAAATTGCTTCGTCACAATTTTATAGGGTATCCCTCACGGATCCCTGTCCAGGGAGGAGACGAGGTCGCGCCAAGCGTTGGCCTTCTCCCTTCTGTTGGCCGCCCTAAGGGCGGTCCTAGCTTCACGGAGCGCCCCGGCGGCCACTTCCACCTCCTCGTCGGTGCCCCGCCGCCTGCGGCGGATGTACCTCCGTCGGGCAGCTACGGTGATCCGTCGTAGCTCAGTTATCTCCTCGGACCACCAGTAGACTGCCCTCCTCGTCATAGGACGGCAGAGGGACATCGACGCGTCGCACGCGTGCGACATGGCATCCCCGAGCCATTCGGCCTCCTCCTCCACCGAGCGGGCCGTTCCAGCCAGGTGGAGGAGAGGAGGCTCACCTCGAGGGCGCCGGGGTCCAACTTGCGCAGGGCCCATCGACGTTCCAACTCGTCGGCGGCGTCTTCGTGACACCGCGGGGGTGGACATCAGCTCCATACGGACCAGGCGATGGTTCGTAAGTTCTCCCAGGGGGCTGGCGTCCACATGCCATCCTCGTATCTTGATGGCAGCCGCGGGGGTCGCCCATGTCAGGTCGACGATGGACTCCCCCCGGACCCCCACGAAGGTGCTGGCACGGCCCCTGTTGAGAAGGACTAAGCCGTGCCGCGCCGCCCACAGCAGGGTGCTGTCGCCCCTGGAGTCGGTGGATGGGGAACCCCACTCCAACGCATGGACGTTGAAATCCCCACCCACCAGTGCTGGTCTGGGGGAGCGTCGTCTGATGTGCTCCCCCAGAGACTCCAGGGCGTCCTCGTATTCCCTCCTCGTTAGTCGAGGAGGGAAGTAGCACCTGCTACATCGATGGGCCCCCACTCTACCAGAGTGAACCCCTTCCCCGCCGATATTGGAAGCATCGGCGGGGTGTCGCGCGCGTACTGGCTGACCACCGCCACCCGTGCCAGAGAGTCCCCCGCCCAGTTGGGGTGACTCTCCGGGATTCGGTATGGGTCTGCGGCGATGGCCAGTCCACCCCCCCCCCCACTCGGCGAGGCACTGCATCAGCATGCTTTGTGCCCCGGCCGAGTGGTTGAGGTTCGTATGTGCGAGGGCGAGGGTCATTTATTCGGTTCGTCGCTTCTCGCCCTCATCGACCTTGTTGTTGTCGGCCACATCAGCGGCCGCCGTAGGGGGTGTGTCCTCCACGACGGCTATCTCAACGTCGGCCACTTCTGTGGCCGACGGTTCCTTCGCGGTTGTCTCCGCCGTCGCGGGGGGTTGTCCCTCAACGGCAGTGGGGAGGCCACTGGGCTTCTGCCCCCCCTTCTTGCCCTTCGCCTTAGCGGCGGTGCATCCGGCGCCGTCGATTCGGTGCTCCGAGGGGCGGCCAAGCCCACGGTACGCGGGGCACTCGACCTTGCCGCGGCATTCACGCGCCGCGTGGCCGATGCCTCCGCACCGGTAGCACGACCCGGATCGATCAACCGTGCTCGTGCACTTTTGCTGCACGTGACCGGCCTCCAGGCATCGGTAGCACTGGAGGCCCCGGGCCGGCAGTAGAGTTACCTTGCAGTTCGACGACCCTACTCTGACCTTAGAGGTGGCCACCAACTGCTTGGCCGCCTGTACGGGGCACCGCATCCAGCAGGTGCCTAGTCCGTTGGGGGCCTTGCTTACCCCTCCCACTTTAAATTCTGGTGGGAGGCGACCGCAGGCCCCCGCGAGCTCCTCTTTAGGGGTGGCCGAGTCATCCATTCCGGAGACTCTTATCTTCGCCGTCTTCGTCGGACAGGAGACCTTAACATCATCCCAGTCGACGAAGACGGCCGCCAACTTCTCGGCAAGTTTGTCTGCCTTGCCTTGGCACTCGGGGCCCCTCACTTCCCATATGAGGGCCCCGGTGATTGCCCTCCTGGGACGGAGATCCTCGATCCCCACATCCTTGAGGGAGATCGAGGACCTCGCTTTCCCTACCACCTCTTGGTAGGAGGCGGGGTCGGCGCAGGTCACCACTATGGCCGCTAAACTTGGCGACCTGAGTTTGGGAAGGGGAGCCTGTTTCTTGTCGGAGGCTTTAGGCCCCGCGGCAGTGCCCCCTTTCCTCGTCGCCCCGCCTGCTTTCCCACCGCTCCCATTTTTGGTTGGGGTGGGGGCCACTGGCGCCTTGACGCTCTTCGCGCTCTTGGGGGGCGGCCGGGGCGGCTCCGTCTCCGCCTTTTTCGCCTTGGCGGCCGCCCTCTTTGCCCCCCCTGCGCCCAGGTCTCCTCATTCTTGTCCGTCACAGCCCCAGTTGTTGGGGGAATCGCAGGGGGCGACGGTTCCACCCTCGTGGCAGGAGGGGGCACTCCTGGCGCTTTCCCGTCAGCCTCTTCGCTCCCTTATTAGTTGGGGTTTGGCCGCCCTTTTTCGTAGGCGGTGCCTTTGGAGGAGGCATCGTCGACCCGATCACTCCATGGTCGAGTCCCATTCAAGGCCGGTTGCCCCGTCCCTCCTAGATGTGCAGCGGGAGGTCGATCTCCCTCTGCTCTTGTCATGCTCCAGGACCGCAACCCTGAAGTGGAGGAGCACCAGCTCTTGATTGAGCTGGCGCTTCTCCTCCACCCAGGCCCTGGAGCGCTCGTCACACTGGCCGCTGTCTGCTGCCAGTCCGCCGTCGCTCGCCCTCGTTACGACAGAACTAAGGGCCGCGGACAACTTCGCAAAAGCCGTCCACAGGTCCCTTACAATGTCGCCCTTGATGTTCTTCGACTTCTCAACCGCTTTGGCTATGGTCGCCAGCTCGCGCGTTGCCACGGAGGCAACGGCGCAAAGCGGTTGTTCGTCAAACTCGAGGGTGAGCTCGACGGCCCTGTCCCTTGCCTTTCGTGCAGACGAGGAGGATGGTGCCACCTCGGGGTCAAGTATCGCCCCACAGGGGCCCTCATATGGGAGGTTAGGGGCCCGGAGAGCTGAGTCAAGACGGACGCGCTAGCCGAGAAACTAACGGCCGTCTTCGCGAACAGGGACGACGTGAGGGTGTCCCGCCCATCGAAGACGGCCGAGATCCGGGTCTCCAGACTCGACGATTCGGCCACCCCCACCGAGGTGGCGCACGAGCTGGCGAGGGCCTGCAGGCGACTCCCACCGGAATTTAAGGTGGGAGGAGTCAGTAGGGCCCCCAACGGGCTGGGCACCTGCTGGGTGCGGTGCCCGTAGAGGCGGCCAAACAATTGGTGGCTGCCTCACGTATCAAGATAGGGTGGTCAAGCTGCAGAGTAGCTCTGCTGCCGGCCCGGAGCCTCCAATGCTTCCGATGCTTGAAAGTTGGCCACGTCCAGGCGAAATGTACAAGCACCGTGGATCGCTCCGGATGCTGTTACCAGTGCGGGGGCATCGGCCACGCGGCGAGGGAGTGCCGCGCCAAAGTCGACTGCCCCGCGTGCCGTGAGCTCGGCCGCCCCTCGGGGCACCGCATCGGCGGCGGCGGATGTGCTGCAAAAGCAAAAGGGAAGAGGAGGGGGACAGAAGCCCAGCAGCTCCTCCACCACCGCCGCGGAGTAGACCTCCGTGGCGGCGACCATGGCGGAAGCGCCGTCGGCCGTGGCAGACATAGATATGGTCGTCGTGGAGAATACACCCGCGGCGGCCGATGAAGTGGCCGACAAGAACGTCGGGCGGGACGACCAACGACGGACCCAACAATAATGTCCCTCGCCCTCGCCCAGACGAACCTTAACCACTCGGCGGGGGCACAAAGCATGCTCATTCAGGCGAGTCTTTGAAGAGTGGCGCGCCACTTTCGAGAACAACCCGCCGACAACGGGCGTCCGGACCGTGGAGGCCATCCTCCCCTGCCTCGAGGAATGGATAGGCAGGGGATGGGGCGGACTGACGTTTCACGCGACGCAGGTGCTCACCGGACACGGATGTTTCGGGGAGTATCTGTGTCGCATTGGTAAGGAGCCGACCGCACGCTGTCACCACTGCGACGGAGACCGGGACACCGCGCAGCATACGCTCGAAGCCTGCCCGGCATGGACGGCCGAGCGCGGTGTCTTGGTCCAGGAGATAGGGGGAGATCTCTCCCTGCCGGCTGTCGTCAGTCGGCGGGGAGAATGCATGGAAGGCGTTCTCCTCCTTCTGCGAACGGGTGATGTCGCAGAAGGAGGAGGCAGAAAGATTGCGAGAGCGGGCCCCGGGTGGCCGAGGTCCTCCTTCGCCGCCCCCGGGCGGCGGGGGTGATGGAGGGAGGGGGGAGATGGGCGAGATGATGGTGGGGGACAACGCGCCGGTTTCAGCCGGGTCGCTCGCGCTCCGGGCCGCTCGCACATACTCGCCGCCGGGACCGCCCCACGGGGCGAAAACGGCGGCGACCTCCTCCCCCCATACCTGAGGTGAACGAGCAGGAAGATGACGGGGGCGTATGTGGGGGTGGCGGGGCTGGCGGTCCCTCCTCCTCCACCCCCGTCATCAACGACGGCCCCGCGTCTCGGACGCGAGGCGCTGTGAAGCGGCGGCGGATTGTCGATCCTACAGTCGCACCGCCGCTGGACATTAGCTAACCTCCCTGCGCGCGGGGTGTAGTAACTCATCATCCCCCGGGCGCGTCGAATGCGCGCCCGGGCCAGTAGCCCTGCACCGCCGCGCGCGGGGGGTGCGCCGCGAGAATGTCTCTTGCGGCGCCAAGGCATGAGGGGCGCCAAAACTTTCAAGTTTGGCGCCCCTTGGGGGACTGGGGATCCTGGCGGGAGCCGGGATCTCCAACTACCGCCCCCCAACAACAAACGGGGCGGCGGGCGCGGGGATGGTGTCCCCCCCCCAGCGCCCGAATCGGACAGGCAGTGCCTCGCATCGCCTGGGGTCGTCTCTGACGAAACCCCAGGCGGGAAAGAATTTCGACCAACCAAAGCCGACTGGCCACAGGGGCTCCCAGAAGTATGCTGCACGCGTTCCTGGGAGCCCCTCAGCTGGCCTGGTAAGGACACCCGGAGGGGTTTTAGTGGGTGCAAGCCCCACATAACCCCGGGCTCTCCCCCCAGGCCCGGGGTATGCGTCAGGCATTTCCCCTCCGTTACCAAAAGAAAAAAAAAAAGGTCAAGTATCGCCCGATGGTTCTTCCTAAGCTGACGGGCTTTGGCCTTGTCAGCTTTTTTGGCCCTGGCCTCCGCCGTAAACTTTCCGGAGTGGTCCGGGTTCAGGGCCGGCCTCCCACGTGATCTCTTTGCGGACTCCCCCTCGGAATCCGAGGAGGAGACCACAAAGTCCGCTGCTCGCTTGCGGCCCTCTCTGCTCTCGCCCCCAAGGGACCCCAACGAGAACGTGGATCCGGCTCTCGAAAGGGCGCCCTCGGAAGTGGCCGCCTCAGCGCGCGCCCCGACCTTGCTGCTCGCAGGGCCAGGACGCGACTTGCGAGGGTTCTCGCTCGTGATCGAGCGAACCTCCGCCTCGACGCTCTTGACAGGGCGTGCGTCCTCCTCGTTGTTTCTTTGAATTGAAATAAGATCCATTGAATTAATGCCCACGCCCCGCAGCGGCTCCGCCAGCCAGAGTGTACCCCTCCACCGGAACACCAAGAGAGGGGGCCCCGAGTTCACCCGGGGAGCTGGCATATGGCACGGGTCCCCGGAATGTATCGTCGGGGACACTGACCTCCAGCCCCTTACTCCCCGTGAGTGGATGTGCTGTAAGTCCACTCACGAGTTTCGGGGGTCCCTCGCCTCGGACCTCGAGGGCACCGCTGCGGGTGGCACCACCCGGGGCGGCCCCACGGACGGTTCGGGTCACGGAAGCGGCGCCCCTTCCGGACCCTAGTCGCCGTGGCGACCAACGTTGTTTGCGCCGCCCGGTGTCCCGCTTCGGAAGGGACGCCGTCGCGGAGACATCGGGCACAATACTCGACGCCCCCCCCGGCTCCGACCTCGGAATACGTCCGAGCGGCCCGGAGGGAGCGGGGATCGCGCGCCCTGCTTCGGAATACGTCCGAGCGGCTGCTCGATCCCCCCACCAGGAGAGACGGGTGATTCCGCGACGGACTGAAGTCCGCGCGGCCCCGTCCTCTCCTACGGACTAGGTCCGCACCTCACGAGGCGGGAGAGAGAGGACCCTGGTGCAATGAGGCGAAGCTCTCAGGGATCCCCCTTCCCCCCTCAGTGGCATGAGCCAGCCCGTAGCCAGGAGCACCCAGCATACGGGCCGGCTCGCCTGCGGGAGCACCCGCGTCGACCCTTTCGCACGCAAAACCCCAAGGAAACCACCCCACCCCACAGGGAGGAGGGGAGGGCCCCACGGGGGTCTACGCGCAGTGGGGGTCGAAACCCCACATCACGCACGGGAAGAGAGCAATCCTCCCCCTGTCGATGCCGTGCCACCGGGCGATTGAAGTCAGGGCCGCCAATCCCTACCAGCACACTGGGGACCCGTCCCGAAGGGACGAGGCCCCCAGGAGTCCCTCCCACGAGGAGAGGAGACCCCCTTGGGGTGCCGGACCCGGTGTACAGACTCCCCCCGTGAAGAAGGAATCCGTACAGGCTGCTCTTAGACTCCCACGTGCCGCAAGCGACCCGTGGGGGAGCCCTCTCACCACGACAAGGTGGCAGCCCGCGAGAGGGAGGCTGCTCGCCCTGATGAAGTGGACTGCAAGGCTCACGAAAGCATTTTAAAAATGGATCTAGACACGAAGAAAACCCGCGAAACACACAACAATTATATAAAATTTTTTAATTTAAAAAATTAATATTAGATAAAAAAAAAAATAAAATTTTTTAACATAATAAAATTATATAATAAATGATGATTTAAAATTTTTATCAAAACTATAAAATAAAAATTATTATATTTTAATATAAAAATGCATAAAAATTTTTGAAATTTTTAGAAATAGTTTAATTCTATTAAATATAATTAAGAATAAAAGAAATTAGGGTAATATATTATATATAATAAAATAAAAAATTAAGTAAATATAAAGAATTAAATTTTAATTAATAATTTAAAAAAATAATAGAAAAAATAAAATAATGAAAGTATAAATTAAATATATATATACAATTTATTTCATCAAAATATTCCTTTAATCAGGCATATCATTAGGTAAATTGTAAGTTATTTTTTTAATAAACTTATAAAACAAATATATTTATTTAAAAAAATTAAAATTTAATTGAAAGATAAATTAAATTTTAATACATAGTAAATAAGAAAAATTTAATTTTCTATGCTTAGAGTCTAAAAGCTAAATTTTAGCTTATTTATTTGTTATTTTAGGTATGTGGTTATATTTTAATTTTTTATTTTTAATTAAATTATTATTATAAAAAATAGAAGATTGTGTGTTGAGTTGAGGATTGAGGTGATGGTGGTTAAAAATTAGATTTGAGAATTGAGATGATATTAATTTAGTTAATTTTAAATGATTTAAATTTTAGTTTAAAAAAATATTTCATTCACGATGAAAAGATTTTATTATGAAATAGAGTAAACAAAAAATTTAAATTAATAAAAAGATATTATAAATTTTTAAATGGTTTTTATTATTATATATATTTTATTATTAAAATTTAATATAAATAAAATAAAAATAATTATTTTGATAAAAAAATAATATATAAAAATGAAGAAAATAAAGAAAAATTAAAAAAAAGTTAAAATTTAGATAATAAATATTATATATACATTATATATATTTACGAGGTCTGTTCAAAAAGTATCGCGAATTTTGAATTTCTGCGGGTTACGTATATTCGATTTTCGATTTTTTTGTGGCGTTATGTTGGTACTCATGTCTCTCACTTATGCCGACAAGTTCGGCCATTTTGAATGTTCAGTTAATTTTTGACAGCTGCTTTGCTTGCACGTGTTTTGGCTCGTCTTCGATTTTTGCCTATTCCAAAAAATGGATCAAAGAATCTGTATCAAATTTTGTGTGAAAAACAAAATTAAGTGCGCGGACGCATTCCGAATGTTGACTGTGACATATGGTGAAGCTATCTTGGACCGAAGCAACGTTTATCGGTGGTACAAAATGTTCTCAGAGGGCCGAGAAGATGTGAATGACGAAGAGCGTGCCGGACGCCTGAGCACGTCAACAACAGACGAAAACATTGATGAAGTGAAGAAAATAGTATTGGGCAATCGTCGAATCACCGTTAGAGAAGTTGCTGAAGACCTAAACATATCGATTGGCTCATGCCATTCGATTTTTACCAATGATTTGGGCATGAGACGGGTCGCCGCGAAATTCGTACAAAATTGCTCAATTTCGACCAAAAACATCATCGCATTAACATTGCTAAGGAGCTGTTGGACTCTGTCCGCGACGATCCAAATGTGCTCCAGAGGATCATAACTGGTGATGAATCATGGGTTTATGGTTATGACGTGGAAACCAAAGCTCAATCATCCCAATGGAAGCTGCCGCACGAGCCAAGACCGAAAAAAGCGCGCCAAGTTCGGTCGAATGTGAAGGTTTTGCTCACAGTTTTCTTCGATTGCAAGGGCGTGGTGCATCATGAGTTCTTGCCACAGGGTAGAACGGTCAATAAGGAATATTACTTGCAAGTTATGCGCAATTTGCGCGAAGCAATCCGCCAGAAACGCCCGGATTTGTGGAAGAACAAAAATTGACTTTTGCACCATGATAACGCCCCTGCTCACACATCGTTGCTTGTGCGCGAATTTTTGGCCAAAAACAACACACTAATGATGCGGCAGCCACCGTATTCCCCAGATCTGGCCCCCTGTGACTTTTTCTTGTTCTCGAAACTGAAGAGGCCCATGAAAAGACGACGCTACGATTAAGGAGATAAAGACGGCATCGAAGGAGAAGCTGAACAAGATCACAAAAAATGATTTTTTGAAGTGCTTCGAGGATTGGAAAAAACGTTGGCACAAGTGTATAATATCTGATGGGGATTACTTTGAAGGGGACAAAATAGATATTCATGAATAAATAAATAATTTTTGAAAAAACACAAAATTCGCGATAATTTTGAACAGACCTCGTATATATTTAAATTTTTATAATAAATTTAATAAAAATTTAAATAATTTTTTATTATAAAAAATAATATTTATAATAATTTAAATTTAAGTAATTAAATTTAGTAATTTATAAAAAATAATTATAAATTTTAGTGCCAGCAATAGCGATTAAATTATGTTATAAGTAAATTTTTATTAATTAATAAATATTAATGAATAAATAAGAATTTTATACAATAAAAAATTTTATTGAAAAGAATTTTTATATGGTGAAATATTTAAAAATTTAATTTAAATAAAAAAGATAATAAATTTTTGTAAATAGTTAAATTATTTAAAAAATTAGGATTAGATATCCTATTATTATAAATAAAATGATTAAAAATTAAATGTTGAAACATTAAATTTAAATAATTTGGCGGTATTTTAAATAGAGGAATTTGTTTTATAAATGGTAGTCCACGATAGTCCTGATAGAAATTTTTATGTATTGTTGTTTGAAAATTATTTTATTAGAAATATAATTATTAAATTGAACTTTTAATTTGAATTCAAATCAAAATGTAGAGTTATTAGGAAAAAATGAGTTACATTTGAATAAATTATTATAGGAATTTTAAATTTTAAGAATTTAAATGAGGTAGGATTTAATAGTAAATTTATTAAATTTAATAAATCAAAATTTAAATAAAATATGTACAAATTGCTCGTCATTTTCATAAATAAAATAGTTGAAAAAAGTCGTAACAAACTAAATGTACAGGAATGTGTATTTAGATGTATTAAAGATAAAATTTATGTAATAATAGTTAATAAATTAATTTTTATTAATTGGGGTATGTAGAAAAAATTATTGGATTATATAAATAATATATGATTATAGGTTAGAAGAAAGGAATTTCAGATAATAATTAAAGATATATTGAAGTTAATATAGTTTTATTAGTTAAAATAAAATAATTATTATAGATTATAGTGGAAGTAATGTAAATGAATTTAAATTAGATATATAAAAGTAATTTTAGTTGAGTGTACCTTTTATATCCGGGGTTTATTAAAATATAATTTATAAATTTATTAAATTTCTCTAATTTGAAAGAGCTAATAAAAATTTAATATTAATTAATGTGTAATATAATAATATATTAATAATTATTAAAAATAAATTATTAATGGAGATATTCTAGTCAATTTTAAAGATATCTAGTTTTTTTATAATTAAATTTAATTTAGCCCTAATTATTAGCCTAATTAAATTACACATAATTGATTTAATAGAATGAGTTGTAATAATTATATTATTTGTTTAGAATATCGATTATTATTTAGGAATTATGAGATAATCTGTAATATAGATTAAAATTACTAATACATAATTGAAAAAAAAAATTAATAATTTATTATTAATTAATATAAGAATAAATATAAGGATAAATAATATTATATATAATAATATATTTTATTGTATGTATAATAATTTATTAGAATATTTTTTAATATTTGATAGCAGAAAAATAAATTATAAATGATTTATTGAAATTATAAAATTTAATTGAATAAAGAAATATTATTTTAATTATTGAAGTCAAGAAATCATGATAAAATCGTAGAAAATTAAAAATAAAATAAAATATTATTTTTTAGGTTAATATAATTTTAGAAATGAACCAACTAGAGTTCCGGTTCAACTTTTTTAATAAAAATATTGTTTTTTGATTACAATAAAAGATTTTTACTAGAATCGAAGAGAATATTTACTAATGATTTAAAAAATTAAATATAGCTGCAGTATATTGACTGTACAAAGATAGCATAATAAATTGTTTTTTAAATGGAAACTAGAATGAATGTAAAGATGAAATTTAAGCTGTCTTAGGTTAAGTTATTGATTTCTTCACATTAAATTTTTAGACGAATTATTGGACGAAAAAAGACCTATAGCATTTATGTATAAAGTGTATAAAATTTATTTTTTATTTATAGTTAAATTAAATAATTTTATATATTTACTTGGGAGGATTGATGAAATTTGATTAATTTTAGTTTAAAATTAAGATATAAATTAGTAAAAGAATTGTTTATTAATCATGGATTGTTAGTTAAAATTACAGTAAGAATAATTGTTAGGTCTAACCGCGTAATATTTTTAGAAAGATCATATTGATAAAAATGATTGCGACCTCGATGTTGAATTAAGATAAAAATTAAGTGTAGAAGTTTAATATTTAAGTCTGTTCGACTTTTAGAATCTTACATGATTTGAATTTAAATCGGCGTGAGTCAGATCGGTTTCTATCTATAATTAGGTTATAAATATTTGTACGAAAGAACTATATTTATGAATTTAAATTTTTTTTGAAAAAGGTATAATTATTAAAAAATTAATAAAGGATTGATAATAATAAATTTTAGTTGATATAGAGAGAAGATAAAAAAATGAGAAATGTGTTTATAATTTATCATTTATTACTTTGGCAGAATAGTACATTAAAAGTAATAATTTTAAGGTATATGAATTATATATTAATAACTTTGGTTAGATTAATTATTTTAGAAATTTATATATTAGTGAGAGTGGCTTTTTTGACTCTTTTAGAGCATAAAATTTTGGAGTATATCCAAGAGTGTAAGAGGTCTAATAAAGTAGGATTGGGAGATTTATTACAGCCTTTTAGAGATGCTATTAAGTTATTTAGTAAAGAGATCTTCATTGTTTATGATTCAAATTATTATATATACTACAAATTATTATATATATATATTTGTCCTATTATTTTATTTATAATAATTATAATAAATTGATTAATATATGGGAATATTACTAATAATTATTATTTAAATTATTCATTATTAATTTTGATTATTATTTTAACTATTATAGGTTATATATTTATATTTATGGGGTGATTTTTTAATTCTTTATATTCATTAATGGAGGCGGTTTGAGGTATTTCTCAGACTTTATCATATGAAATTAATATAATTATGATTTTTTTAATATTAATAATTTTAAGGGAAAGATATTCTTTTATAGATTTTTTAAAGTGGCAGGTGTATGTGGAGGTGTGGTGTGGAGTTATAGTTATTTATTTTTAATATTTTTACTTAATAATAGCTGGAGGATAATAGCTGAATTAAATCGTAGGCCTATAGATTTTGTAGAGGATCTGAATTCGTTTCTGGGTTTAATGTAAAGTATTTTAGAGGTAGGTTTGCATTAATTTTTATAGCAGAATATGGAATGATTATTTTTTTTTAGGTATTTAGTGGTGGGTATATTTACTGATTTAATTATTTCAATGTGAATGTAATTGTATATTAATTTAATAGTATTTTTAATTATTTTAATACGTGGAATTTTGCCTCGGATACATTATGATGAATTAATTTGTTTATATTGAAAAATTATTTTACCATTTATTTTGAATTATATAATTTTTATTTTGATATTTAAGTTTATGTTTGTTTAGTTTATTTATTTAGTTTAAAGTTAGGGAAAAAAAGATGGGCGGGGGGGATGAGGTATATAAAAAATTATGATAAAAATTAATAGAAAGTTTAATTATTTCTTATGTTTTCAAAACATAGATTTATTCAAGATCATATTAATTATGAATTAAAATAAAATAAATGAGAGAGAGAGAGATGTTTTTGTTTTATTATAATATAATAATATAATTTATATTATAAAATAGTATATAATTGTAAATTAATAGTAAAATTAATATGTTATTTTTAATAAATATTATAAAGTAATTATATAATGAATTAAAAGAGTAAAGAAGGTGTGAATGAGAGGACGGGACGGGTTATTAGAGGGCGATGAATAAAATTAGCTGTTAGTTTGGCGGGATAATAATTATAATATTTTTAGGTAATTAATTTAATTTAAAATAATTAAATTAATTATTTTATTGATATTATTTTTAAAAAGTTTTTAGAAAAATGATATAGGTAGGTGATAATAAAAGGAGTTAAGGAAAAAAATATAAGATAGAAATGAGATAGGAGTGAGATGAGGGGCGATAGACAGGAATAAGAAAAGAAAAGTTTAGTTTGTAAGATAAATAGAAAAATAAATAATTTTATAAATATAAGTAGTAAATATTATAATATTTATTTTTTATTATAATAGTAATATTTTAATTAATAACAATAATGAATAATAATTTTTCATATTTTATGGCTTATAGATAGGGAAATAAAAAATGAGAAGTAAATTAAAGTAAGAATTTGACTAATTAATATATAAGGTATTTCAATTAATTGAGCCCCGGCTCGTGTTAATAAAATAAAGGTATTAATAAATGTTCAATATATTAATTGGTTAGAAATAATGATTGATGATGAAGTAAAGTATTTAGATTTAATAAAAGGGTGAGCATAGAGAATTAAAATTGATATGTGCAATTACTTCCCCTAGTTTATTAGGGATAGAGCGAAGAATAGCATAGGCAAATAAAAAAAAATCGTTCTGATTGAATATAGGTGGGAGTAACTATGGGATTAGCTAAGGATCACTTAAAATACATGGATATTGAAGAATAATAATAAGGAAAATTGAGGCGATAATCTCAGAAACCTAGCAAGTCTTTAAGGGTAAAGTATGGGTGAAAGGGAATTTTGTAAAGATCATTGTTTATTCCTATGGAATTTGAGTATCCGGTTGTATATAAGAAGAATATATGAATAAAAATAAATAAAGCGATGAGATATATATATAAATGGGAGGATAAAATGAAAGGAGAAGAAACGATTTAAAGTTTGGGTTATTAATGGAAAATCCTCCTCAGATTCATATAGCTAATATATTTCCTATATATGGGATGATTGATATAAGGTTAGCAATTACTGTGGCTCCTCAGAAAGATATTTGACCCTAGAGGAGTACATATCTTAAAAAGGCTGTAGTTATAGCTAATAAAAAAATTGGGACACTTGAGATTCAAGTGAGTTAAATTAAAGGAGTTGATAGATATTAATAAAATTAGACTAATGTATAAATATATATAAATAAAAAAAAATGAGGCTCCATTTATATGAATATTGTGTATAATTCATCAGTTTGGGACATTTTGAATAATATGAATGATTCTGTTAAAAGCGATTGAAATATTGGGGCAATAATGAATGGATAAGAATAATCCTCTTATAATTTGAATTATTAGGAAAAGACCTAATAAAAAACCGAAGTTTCATCAGTAGGAGATATTAATAGAGGAGGGAAGATTTAAAGAATGTTTAATTATTTTATTAATTTTTTTCATATATTTATATATTTTAATAATTAAAAAATTTTTAATTTTTTTAATTTATTGATTAACTAATAATTTTTCGTAAGGATGAAGATTTAATAGAACATATTAGGGGTACAAATAAGTTCGTGCGGTTTTTTCTCGAAATTTGGGGCTTTATTGTGAAAAACCGGTTACAATGTAATCAGAGTCACTTCCAATGATAATGCAAGCTCTTCTTGCGTTTGACATGGATCTTCATCGAGTAATGCCTCTAATTCTGCGTCTTCAAACTTTCTTGGACATCCGGCACGCTCTTGGTCTTCCAAGTCAAAGTCACCACTCTTAAACCGTGCAAACCACTTCTGACACGTTCGCTCAGATAGAGCATGGTCACCATAAACTTCCACTAAAATACGATGACTTTCGGCAGCACTTTTCTTCATATTGAAGTAATGCAGTAAAACTCCCCGCAAAAACACTTTATTTGGTACAGAGTTTGACATATTTGACGAAATAAAAATATTGTTGTTTACAATTCGAACAAATGACACATACTGAATTTAATGCCTACTAATGACAGTTATCCAACGCATACTTAGAAATACGGAACGGTGGAATGAAACAGTAGTTACGCCATCTCTTTCAAAACCGCACGAACTTATTTGTACCCCTAATATTTTAATGACTATAAATATAGATATGAGTAAGAAAAATACAGGGTGCGGCGCCAAAATCCGCAAATTTCAAATTGAAATTCCCTCCGTTCAATACCATTGGTAGATGTCGCGATTGGCATTCAAATAGCTTGACGCATGTACTAAACCATCATAACCTCGAAACAGTCGCAATGTTGAAACCAAGTGCGGAGTATAACCGAAGAGCCGCGATTATCGAAAGTATTCGCGCCGGGCGCTCGGCGACAGAAATCATTTGCGTGTTCTGGCAAATGTAGTGAAGCCGTGGATGGAAACTGTGTCGTCTGGAAAGCCATATGTTTTCCAGCAGGACGATGCGCCCGCCCACACAAGTCATTTGGTGCAAAATTGGTTGTCGGACAACGTCGACATGTTTTAGTCGAAAGAATTCTGGCTTCCCAACAGCCCAGATTTGAATCCTTTGGACTTCTACGTATGGGGCGTGGTTGAAAAGGTCACGAACAAGTCCAGACATCCAAACGTCGCATCATTGAGAGCCGCTATTGAAGCGGCATTCACCGATATGGACCGTGACGCATTAAAGCGTGCCTGCGGACGCTTCAGACCGAAAATGGAGGCGGTCATTCAAGCAAGCGGGGGATATATTGAATGAATATGTTCTTTATGGCCTTACAAACAATGGAGGTAAACAAATTTTATAAACCTTTTCATTGTAGCAATAAAACATGTTTAGAAAAAATGTATAATTTGTCCGGATTTTGGCGTCGCACCCTGTATACAAAGTAAGGTAATATTATTGTGGAGATAGAGGTAGATATAAAAAATGTTATCAAATATTCTTTTATTAATATTAATAAGAAAATTTATATTAAAAATATTAGAATTTATAAAAGTTAAATGAAAATTGGAAGCAGAGGAGGATTCATTAAATGGAATTTTTATTATTAAGAGTATAAATATATTTATTATAAAAGTTAGAATTAAAGTAAAATTAATTGAACAATTAGTTTTTATATTAGAAATTAATCTTGTAAAATATAGAAAACTGATAAGTAGTCCGCTAATTAAAGTAAATTATGATTGAATATAAATAATTTTTTGATCAGAATGATATTAAAAAAGATTAGTAAAGATTAGTATAATGATTATGAGCTAATATTAAAGGAATTGAGTAAAAGGATAAATATAATAAAAAATATTAGTAAAAAAAAATGAGAAAGAATATATTAGATAATTTAGTCATAATTTAATTAAACTTGATTAGTATGTAGTTGTTTTGATGGAAGAATGGGAGTTTAATAAGAATAAATGGAAAGATAATTTTAATTTTGGGGGATTTGTTAAGTTAATTAAGTTGGGGATTAAATAAGAGGATTAATTAATATTTAAAATATAGTATATTTATTAGTGTTTTTGTGTAAGATATATAATGTAGTGTTTTCAATATATAATGACGGAATAAAAGGTGTGTGTGCGTGCGTGCGTGCGTGCGTGTGTGTGTGTGTGTGTGTGTGTGTGTGTGCGCGCGCGCGCGCGCGCGTGCCTGCGTGCGTTCGTGCGTGTGTGTGTGTGTGTGCGTGTGCGTGTGTGTGTGCGTGTGTGTGTGCGTGCGTGTGTGTGTGTGTGTGTGCGTGTGCGTGTGCGCGCGCGCGTGCGTGCGTGCGTTCGTGTGTGTGTGTGTGTGTGGGGGGGGGGTATAATAAAAAAATAGTGTAAGGGAAAGAATGTTAATTTTAGAGATTAGAAGTATATATTTGAAAATATTTTTTTGATTTTTATTATTGTTTTAATAAATTATTTATTTTTTATATCTTTAATTTACAAAATTAATATTTTATTTGATAAACTATAAAACATTATTTTTTGAATTATTAGATTTTTTTAACTAATTAAATTGTAAATAAATAATATTTTTTTAGATATTATAGTTTATATACAAGTTTTTTTGATTTCTTTATTATTATTGGTATTAATACATAAACATATATTAATTATATTGATGATAATTGAGTTATTGATAAATAAATATGTCTATAATTATGTACGAGTATATTGTTATAGCCCAAGTAGGAATAGAATTTTAATATATTATTTGATTTTTACAGAATATGTGAGAGGATATTGGAATTAGGTTTATTAGTAATAATTGTTCGATTTAAAGGAAATGATTTGTATTATTATTTAATTTTAGAAAATTTTAATAATAATAAATAAAAGAAAGAGAGAGAGAGGATAGTTGATGGTGTAGGAGATATATAAATACTATAAGTATTAATTATAATTATAAGAAATTATTTATTGTATATATATATATTATTATTATTATTATTATTTTATCATAAAAATAAGAAGAATATAAGAATGAATGATATTAAAATAAATTAAATTAATATTTTTAATTTTTTGAATAGAATTGTTAGTTAAGATTTTATGATAAAATTTATTATAATAATTATGTTTATAAATTTTATAATTATATTTTATTATAATTTATGTAATTTATTTAGTCTTATATTGATTTTTATATTTATATATAATAAATGTAAAGTGATTTAATATTCAAAAGGTAGTATAAAAGAAGGGCAAAGAGCCAATGACGTATATAAAAAAAATTATAATTTAGATAAGCAAACTTAATACAAAACAATTAAAATACAATAAAATAAAACAAACGTTTCAACTCCAATTGAGTCATTTTCAATGCCATTATACAATAATATCAATGTCGTTCTAAATTAAAAATTCGTATATAATCTTACAATATTCTTACAATTCCTAAACAAAAAATTCTTTCTTCTTTCTGTGTAATACGCTGTGAGTCATTTTTATCAAGAATTAACAAAGTCATAAGAAAGTTCTTATTATAGTAAATCTGTTAAGAGTCCCATAATACACAACGAGAAAAAAATATAAAATGTAGTCCATTTCGTGGTACAATAAAAAAGTCTTTTTAATTTAATAGGTTATAAGCAAATTCGCAAAGATAACCAGCATCTGACTTAAACGATGTCATAAAACGAAAAAGTTTTTCGTTGTAAGAATTGTAAGAATATTGTAAGATTATGTACGAATTTTTAATTTAGAACGACATTGATATTATTGTATGATGGCATTGAAAATGATTCAATTGGAGTTGAAACGTTTGTTTTATTTTATTGTATTTTAATTGTTTTGTATTAAGTTTGCTTATCTAAATTATAATTTTTTTTATATACATCATTGGCTCCTTGCCCTTCTTTTATACTACCTTTTGCTTATTAGTACAGAGCCTTTTTTATTACTTTTAATTTTTGATTTAATATTATTATAAGAATAGGATCTAATTATTATTCGATAATATTAATAATATTAAGATTATGAATTTTAGGTTTAATATTTATGAGTTTAAATGAATTTAGTAAATTAAAATTATTAATTTTTATTGATATATTAGTGGTATTGATGATATTTTTTGTGTTTATAGATTTTATTTTAGTTAATATTTGAAATTAGAATAGTACCTACATTTTTTTAAATTATTTATTGAGGTAGAAATCCTGAGCGTTTAAGTGCTGGTTATTATATAATATTGTAATATATCAATAATATATATATATATATATATATATATATATATATATATATATATTATTGATTTCATTTCCTTTATTGGTATAATGTCTTTAATATGTATATATATGGTATAATGATTAAATTTAGGTTAATAGTGGTAGTTATAAGTGGATATGGTTTTACGTTTTGGGGATTTTTGATGATTTTTTTATACAACTTTTTTTATTAAAATACCTATATATTTATTTCATATTTGATTTCCTAAGGCTCCAGTTTATGGATCTATGGTTTTAGTGAAGTATTGTTAAAAATAGGCGGATATGGATTAATAGAATTGTATTATAAGGTTAGAGTAAAATATAATTATTTGATTTTTAGAATTGGGATTATTGGCAGGATTATTATGGTAAGAATTTTATGTTTGGTATAAAATTGATATAAAAAGTATAGTAGCTTATTCTTCGGTAGTTCATAAATTTAATATTATGTAGATTAATGATTATATTTAAGGCTGGTGTGATTAGGAGGTATGTAATAATAATTTCTCATGGTTTATGTTCATCTAGGATACTTTATATAGTAAATTTATATTATGAACGATCAGGGAGACGATTGTTGTTTTTAAATAAGAGTTTAGTAAGTAAATTACCTGCAGTTATAATATGGTTATTATTATTTTGTATTATAAATTTTTTTTTCCTTTGTCTTTAAATTTTATAGGAGAAATAATAATGTTGATAAGAATTTTAAATTGGGAGGTTTATATATTAATATATTTAATGTTAATTTGTTTCTTTAGAGCAGCTTACTCACTGTATTTATATTCGTATGTTTATCATAGGACGAATATTTATTATGAAAATAAAATTTATAATTCTAATTTGAAGGAATATATAATTTTATTTAATGCATTTTTTTTCCTTTTGTTAATATATTTATTAAATTTAATTATATTTATGTAATAATAGAAGAAAGTAAAAAGAATATATTATAGGTAGGTAAGGTAATTAATGAGTTTATTTTATTAGAGCATAAAGAATAAAAAAAATTTATTTAAGTAGTTTTAAAAAAAAAATTTATTTATGATGTGCGAGAGCGAATCAGAGCGAGAGCGCTGACGTGAAATTTTTAAAGTGATGCGGCGTTTGTCTAACAATGTTTCTCGCTAGTTCAAACCCGGCTCGAAGGACCAGAAAATGTGCGAGAATGCACCGCGCGGAAAGGTTCGAGTGAGAGAACGGCACACGGTTAATGTGATACACGACAGTAAAGAGAACTTCGTTCCTTTTAATTTAACAAAAGAATTTTCTTTAATATGATCAGTTACAGAGTCAAAAAATATAATTAATTAAATATTGGATTAACAGAATATCAAATGCGGTCACCCTTTCCAAAATTATATTTGGAATCGCGGTGATGGAAAATCTCGGCGATTTTCTCGGAAAGATTCGTTTTATAGCGGTTTTCACTAAGCGGTTAGCACGGCGGTTTTACGAAGCGATATAGTAGCGAGACTATGATTCTAAGAACTCGAAGAACTTTTAGAAGTAAGAACTCTAAGAAATCTAAGAACTCTAAGCGGTGTAAACGGTGTAAGAGGTGTAAACTATCTAAGCAATCTGCCCCGGAGGGACGGCGAGATCGAAGCATTTATTGCTTTCGGTCTGGGCTTTCTTCTTGGGAGAAATCCAATTAAATTTTGCCACAATCGTAATTATTACGTGGCATTGGTTGTACAAAATTGATTGGTGCTTTCGATTCTTTTCTAACGACGCTCAACGTAACAGTCATGCGCGACAGAAAATCCGTACGCGGGATTGGTGACAGCGCGTGACGTATTCGTCGGAGCGCGGCGCTCGCGTGCGCGAATTGAATTATTCTAGAACTTTCGATGGTCCGTTGCCGGTGCCTGTTTGCGTGTACCGAATTGTTTTGAAAAGACTAGAGAACGACGAATCCCTGACTTTGACGAGGCTTAATGTCAGGCTCGAGATGAAATCACGAGCTCGCCTTGTGCGTGCATTCAATAACAATTCCTGTCGGTCGATCGAAGGAGTTCTTACCTTTTTTTTCGAATTACCGATCTCAAACAATGGAATTAATGATACTGTTTATTATACATTAACTCTTAAATTATTTTAAATGTATTATTTTTTATATATATGTTTTGCATATTTGTAATTTTAGGGATAATGAGTATTAGATTTTATTATTTAGATTTAATTGTTATTTTGGAACGGTTAGTGTTAGAATTTAATACTGTAAAATTTATTTTTTATTAATAGATTGGATTTCAATATTATTTATCAGATTTATTATATTAATTTCCTCAATAATTATATTATAATATATAGAATTGAATATATATGATTAGAAAAGTACATAAATCAATTTAATTATTTGTTGTTATTGTTTATAATTTTAATAATAATTAGTCCAAATGTTATTGGAATTTTAGTTGGTTGAGATGGATTAGGGGTAGTTTCTTATTGTTTAGTAATTTATTATTACAAGCATTTATTATGGACAGTTGTCCAATGTTGTTTTTTTCTCGTTCGTCATCAACTGCACACTTGTGCTGCTCCATGTTCAGTGACAACGTGTGCTTGTAAAAATGTCGTATAATACAGAAGAATATACAGATATGATTATCTGTTACGGGATGGCCGATGAAAATGCCGATGAAAATGCTGAACTCGCGGCGCATATTTACGCGAAACGATTTCCTAATCGCGAGCGGCAACCTTCGTCAAAGGCTATTAAGAAATGTACCCTACGGGCGAAGGAAACAGGAAGTCTCCTGCGGGATACGCGAAACTACGGTCCGATATGTCGCAACGTCGGTCTCGAAGAAGAAGTCCTTTGGATGTTCGAGGAAAATCCTCGAACTGAGTGTGCGTCGTGCAACTCGCGCACGGTTTACCGCGATATACGGTGCATCGCATTTTACGACAGAATAATTTACGGCCATTTCATTACCAACGCGTGCAGTAATTGCTGGAGCGAGATGAAATACCGCGCGTCCATTTTTGTGAAGGTATTTACTTATTCTTTTTACTCGATAATCACAATGCTTTTTTGCAGAAATTAAACATCAAAATATGCTCAGAGCTTCTTGCACATGTCTTGCAATGTCAGCGAAATGCCTCATTTCCCGTTTATATCTTATGGACGGATGAGGCATTTGTTCTGGCAATTCGAAAATCCACACGCCATTCGCGCCTTTCAATACCGTTGATCAATCAACGTATGGGCAGGAGTGTTAAAGGACCGAGTGGTAAATATTCTTGTAAACTATAAAGAAAATATCTTTTCTTTCATAGTTTTTTCGAAATGTATTTTACAATTGACAATTTTTAGATCGGTCCTCATTTTTTGCCGCCATGTCTCAGCGCACAGGCGTATGGAGAGTTTTTAGAAAATTACCGGTGCTTTTCGAGGACGTTCCTCTCCATATTCGCCAAACGCTGATTTATTTATGATGATGGAGCTCCCGCATATTTCTCCCGTCAAATAAAAGAAATGTTAGACGCGCGTTTTCCGGAGAAGTGGATGGATCGTGGTGGCCCGATTACTTGACCGGCAAGGTCGCCACATTTAAATGTGCTTGATTTGTTTGGGGCCATATAAAAGACTTAATCGAGTACAGATGTGATGACCTTGAATATGAGGCGATGAGATCATGGCGGCCTTTAATACCATTATGCCGGACATGGTGCAACGCGGCAAATAGTTCGAAGAGCCGAACTCTATTCATAAGCAGGAAGGCATTTCGAAAATTGTTGCATTAAACAATGAGAGTGGATTAGGCCTACTGGGGAAATCACTTAAAAAAAAACGCGCCAAGCTATCTACCTCAAGGTGGTGTGGAAACGATAGCGTTTCCTTAGTACTTAAAATGTTTATATTTTCAGAAGAATATGAGTAGCGTCTGCATTGCATATCTCATCGTATTCTGTAGTTTGATTTTTTACATCCAGAGAAAAATTTCTTCAAAGAAATGTTTTTTTTTGCTATACGATTAAAGAAAATATTTCTTTGATTTGATCGTCATTTCTTTAAACATAATTTTTTCAAACTAAAGAAATTTTTTCTTTAACCGTGTAACAAAGGAACATTTCTTTGAATCGAAGAAATCTTTCTCTGGGTGTATATATAACATAAATAGTAGTTTTAATTACACTTACTTAATTTTTCTTACAAAATGATCTCGTAATTAATAATTAATCGTAAATATTGTAAGTCTGTACATTGCAAATCCAATATTCTTTCAACTGAAACTCTTAAATCATTAAATGCAATACAAAATAACGCAATTAAACGTATTAATTACGTTATTTTGTATCACTGTTAGAAATGTTTTAATGAATTTTAAGTAACGTGTAATAAAAGCTTATGATCATGCAGTAATTGAAAAGAATTGAATAATATAACTGAAAATTAGGTTACACTCTTAGGTTACAGTCTTAAATGTAATGAATGTTAATAAAAAAAAAACTTTTTAAATAATTTTTTATAATAAAAGCTATTTTTTTATAAAGAAAAAAATTTTTTTGTTATAGTTCTAAAGTACTTTTGAAGCTATTCTGTTTTCATTCTGAAATTTTTTTCTATCTCTTACAATTCCAGCGACATTCGCTTCGAAAGAGAAACATCGATTTTTTTCTAAAGGGTGTTCTACCCTCTAAAAGTGCGTATGGGTACGTATAAAAAAATAATGTCGTTTATTTTTGTCTGGAGAATAATATACTAAATGTTCATTAAAATCAGAGAGGGACAGTTGGGTCCCTTTCCTTGTAAGTTACAGATTTTTTTTAATGTAATGAAACATGGGCATTAAATTTGATGGATAGTTTAATCGAAATAAACTAAAACACTCAATTTTCAATTAGTATTTTTCAATACACTTAAATTTTCAGTTACTACAAACTTAAACATCTCATTAACGTATACATAAATAATCTTTTCAGTGACAGAAAATTTAAATTTTATTCATCAGTGAACATAAAAGATTAATAAAATTTAAGAACGTTTCTAACGGTGTACAAAACTTATTAAAAGGCAAGAAACATGTGAAAAAGAACCTTAGTCAAATGCGTCATTATACATGGAAAAATAATATATCTGGATTTACAATGTAGCGGCTATCTACGCGAGCTATACTATAATTTCAAGTGTACACGCATTAACATGTTAAAAAATAAAATTCCGACTAAATATAGCATAAAACGACGCGATAGCTCCGACAAAGTGTGTCTCGAAGCGTAATTAAATAGAAACATCGTATAATAAAGCAAGCGGAAAAGTATCGCGACGATCAGCATACACTTTGCGTAGTGCTCTAATTAATTACATCGCTTAACATATCTATAATTGTATTAAAACGTATTTAATCGTGCTAAATAACGTGATTTATAATGATAAAAAATGTATAAGGAAAACTTCAGTTAAAATAACATTTTGGATAGTGTAGACGCGATGCGGCGAAACACATAGGACCGCCATGCCAGACTGTGCTAAGCGACGAAGCGCTACTTCCCCCTACCTGCGCGCCGCCGCCGACGCCGACGCCGCTCGAGTGTGCGCCGTCCTACGAATTCGCGCGGCTTACTCGCATATTGGCTTAGACGTTTCCTTTTCTAATCGAAAACTACAGCCAATATCTCAAAATAGTAAGAATTTTTTGTTCCCTTTGATCCGGGGGATCTCAAAATTTTGTTCTCCGCCCCCAATATGGCCCCGACCCATCTTAAGAAACATCCTGTATAATGAAAGTGTTTTTATTTCTTCTCTACGTACTCTACGAGCGGAGATATTGCGATGCAAAATACGAATTTAAAACTTTTATTAAAAAAAATTTAAGAAATGTCGTCGTCGTTGTCGTCGTCGTCGTCGTCGCCGCTACGGAATGGAGGTAATGTCTTTTTGAAATTTTTGGCGCAAGAGACAAATATAGCAGGCATTAGCAATGCATAGTCACATCACACATGGTCAGCGAGCATTGCAAGCGCTGCGATAGTTCTGCACATTTTACACATTCTACACTCTGCAGAGATTATAAGTTGAAATCATTGAAGTTATTATTATTTTACAGTCAAACGATTGCGGAGGAGTTGAATAAGCGATTGTGGCTAAAATTATATTATATATAATATTGGATTCCGGTTACCTCAAATATTGATAAAAATACTTTTAAGTCGATGTATTTTCGCATAATTAAATGTCTAGGTTATTCAAATAATATCGAAATTGTCGTTGAGAAACTGTGAGCACATCTGTACGGCTCTTAATCAGGTTTGATAACAGTGATGAAAATACATCCAATCGATGCGTTTTTGCATAAAAATAAGTAAAAGTTTGACAAAAAAAGTGTCTCTCTGCCTCATAAACCGTGATTAGTCATTGAAATCAATGACTATTCAGATTAAGAAGTTAGTCACACCAACGAAATATTGCGATACACTGCAGCATACATTGCAAGCATGCACTGCAGACACTGCAGTAAAATTTTCATTCCTCTGCTTTATTTAGATCTACCGGAATAGTGGCTCGCATCAGAGTTTCGCTCAATGGGATATAGGAAAATGAATTCCTTCGGATCATTTGCTGGATTCACACTGGATCTGACGTGCGTTGTACTGCAACTAATCAGAAAACAAGATTTTGCTTCGTATTATCGACATGAAATAAAATTCTGCTTTCTGATTGGTTGCAGAACGTCGTACGATGCACATCGGATCCAGTAAATCATGTAAATCCAACAAATGGGACATAGAAAAATAAATTCCTTCGGATCGAAAATTACATATACATACAAGTAAGATAATAGTAGAGATTCTAACTCACTATGTGTTAGTGCGTATACGTATATAATGTGTATGAGAGCATCAGAGAGGGGGAAGTGCCTCACAAACATTGAGAAGGGAAAAGCGCGTCACCGGGGGAGGAAGGGGGGAGTCCGTGTTAGAGGGAGAAGAGTTTTCCTTCTCTCTGCCATCTGTTGTAGGATGCAATTCTTTGTGTTCCACCCATTGCGGCCCTAGACTTATAGTATTCGCGTTCTCTCTTCTTCCCATATTCTTTCTTACGTTCTTTTTTCTTTTTTCGCACGCAATTTTATTAAATTGATATGGTATCTATTTTATATTTCTTTTAATGATATGACTTAGCTAATTTTAATAATATTTTATATAATAATATAGACGAGCAATCGAGCGCGCTATCTCTTATTATCTATATTTATTACCTTTTCTCTCTCTTTCTCCCGTTGCTTCTCTATCCAACTCTCACGTTTTATCTCTTTTCTTGCATGCAAAGATTTAAGATTTTTATTCTACTGAATAAGTGCAAATCGAACATTCAATGAGAGCGTGATGACACTGTTAGACATCATGATAATGTCGGCACACGTAATGTAACATGAAACCGCCAAGGCATGAGCGAAGGATGAATTAATTTAACTTTAGAAATTCACATGTATAATTGGATTATGACATGTTTTTCGTCTATTGCTCCTATACAATTCGGAAAATCTTAATTTTTTTCAAATTCGTTTGTTATTTCCACAAATCTTTGCTGGGTTGCTAAAAAATTTTATCCTTTAATGCAATCCAAATTGCTTCGCACGTTTCGGACACAATTTTTGAAATTGTATTATGTCCTACTCGAAATGCATAGGAAAGAGATCTCATGCTATCTCCTAAAACCAAATAACGTAAAAACATATTTCTAATCGTATATTTGGAGGTATTGCTTTTCGAACACATTCTTGTATTGTAATATATGGCTCAAAAGCAGTAAATAATTTATCAAAAACCTCTAGAGTCATTCGAAAGTAATTAATGAATTTCTCATCATTATAAAAATGTAACTCTCTTATGAGATTATTACTAACTCCATATCGTTTTCTATTATTTCAATTTAAAAAATTAAACGAACCCAATATTTTCGTTTTCGCACTTTATTTTATTTTTATGTTTATTTAGTATAGAGCTCTAATCAGTTTCTTTAACTTAATCTCTGCTGCTGTACGATCAAGTATTTCTGACGATATTTTTTTACGGGAAGCAATAATGAACAGTACTAATTGATCAGAATTCATTTTTTAGAAATTTCAATGAGAAAATTTCAATGAGAGAAACTGCAGAGAATTTTCAGAAATTGTATACATTAAATGTATATACGTACATAAATGAACGTGCGTGTGCTGCATTACTCAAAACTCATTTCTATATGTTCTATGAAGCGTATTACAAACTCGCGTAATCAATAAGCTGCCATCTTTGATATTTCTGTTGGAACAGTCTAAAGGAATATAAGAATATGATTGGTTATCGTGTACTACTCAACTTTCTTGCGTACCATGGGCATATGGAAATTAAATTCCACGTAACAAAAAGCGCGTAATAAAGGCGTAACAACTCGAAAAACGCGCCCCTGATTGGTTATGCGATACGCGTTACGCGAAAAATCTGTATCATGGCAGCACCCTCAGGGTTCGCTCCCGTGGGATATAGAACTGCGGAACGTTCGTTATTGGTCGTGGCTTCATTTCGCCGATTCCGCCGTTTTCTATTGCGTAAATTTATTGGTCGCACCACAGACTCTTGCATAATGCATAATGTATAGTGCATAAGGGAATCAACTAATCAAAATTTTTCTTTTCCATGGAATGGGAGGAAAAGAAAAATTCCGATTAGTTGTTTCGTTTATGCACTATGCGTCATGCAAAAGTCTGTGCTGCGGCCTTATTTCTTTTGCAGATTCCGCCGATGCTTGCGTGTACAGCCGATCACAGAAAGGTTGCAACACTTTTTTTCGATGAGTTTTGGAATGCAGCTTGCTCACTGAGCGATTGGTTCTTATTTATAGATCCCTGAATAAATACCAATTACTCGGAGAGTTGCGTTGCGAAACCCATCGAAGAAAAAGTGCAATCTTTTTGTGACTAGCTGTACGTGTGGAACAAAAATTTATAAAAATTAATCTCGTTAAGTTGATTTAAACAGATTTAAACGGAGAAAACTATCTCCTACAAGCGCATAGTTAGGTCCTGCGCACAATAGAAGGAATAAGAAATTAGGAATAAAGAATAAAAAATTTCAACCTATTAGAAATGGGATATATCAGAATACACGATTTCTGATAGGCTGAAATTGTTTATTCTTTATTCCTAATTTCTTATTCCTTCTATTGTGTGCAGAGCCTTAATCAACATGCTGAGGCATGCTTGAATTACCACTTGAGTATTTTCTGGATGTTATATCCTTGTTTAATATTCGATAAATAACAAGAATAAAATGATATCTAGGTAGCACTCGGGTGGGAATCTAAATATTAGCCTAAAGGTAATTAATTAAATTCTCTCCAGATAAATATGGAGGTCAATATGATCAGAACATGAATGTCATATATATAGTAGAAAGGCGAAAATGCAAATCAAAATTAAAATGAGTACATAAAACACAGTCGGCAATGTTCCTATATGTGATTTCCGATCCACAGGAATTCATTTTCCTATGTTTCATTGAGCGAAACTTGCGGATGCGAAATTAATGCGAGCCGCTATTCCGGTAGATCTAAATAAAGCAGAGGAATGAAAGTTTTATTGCAGTGTCTGCAGTGTATGCTTGCATCGCAATATTTCGTCGGTGTGATCAACTTCTTAACCTGAATAATAGTCATTGAATTCAGTGAATCACGGTTTATGAGGCAGAGCGACACTTTTTTTTCAAACTTCTATTTATTTTTATGTGAAAACGCATCGATTGAATGCATTTTTATCACTGCTATTAAACTCGATTAAGGGTGCCGTATAAATATGATCATAATTCCTCAACGACAATCTCGATATTATTTGAATAACAGACATTACGTGAAAATATATCGACTAAAAATATTTTTATCAATATTTGAGGTAACTGGAACCCAATATTATATGTATAGCTTTAGCTACAATCGCACTTATTCAACTCCTCCAAAATTGCGTGATCGTAAAAAACAATAACTTCAATTCAACTTATATTCTCTGCAGAGTGTAGAATGTGTAAAAGGTGCAGAACCATCGCTTGCAACGCTCGCTGACCATGTGTGATGTGATCATGCATTGCTAGAGCTTCATTTGCCTCGCGCTCCAAAAATTCCAAAAGGACGTTAACCCTACTCCGTAGAGGCAACGACACGACGACGACGTTTCTTAATTTTTTCTGAATAAAAGTTTCAGATTCGTATTTTGCGTCGCAATATGTCCACTCGTAGAACATGTAGAGAAAAAATAAAAACACTTTCATTATATATCCCGAGCGGTTCCAATCGAGTACATTTAGAACTTGATCGGTTCAGCTTATTGAGATCTAATAATTTCGATCTAGCGTAACTCGCCGGCTCGTAAAATAACCACGACAGTGTCGCTACGCCAAGACACACTACCAATGTCTTCAGACAATGTCTTCAAATATACGAGTATGTCCTTCTTTCTTTTGTGAAATTACTGTTTTATTATAAAAAAAAGTATAATAAATAGAAAATATAAATAATTGCAAGAATAATTTTCATATTGTTTAAAAAAAAATCAATTTACGAAAGAAAAAAGGATGTATGAATATGTACGATGGTAAATCAATAAGTACCCGTATTAGTAATGAAGACGCAAGCTTTTCACAAAAATTTTTTTTATTTTTCAACTCAATCCCCTTTTAGGAGGATATACTTTTCCCAACGTTTCTGCCATTTTTTTAATCCCTCAAAAAAATACGATTTATCGAATTCTGCAAAATAGGCCTCTGTTTCGGCAATCTTCTCATTCGACGTGAATTTCTTTCCACCGAGCCATTTTTTTCAAGTTTGGAAACAAGAAGAAGTCATAGGGGATTAAATCCAGAAAGTATGGTGGATGCGGCAGCAATTCGTAGCGCAATTCGAGCAATTTGGCTGTGGCGACTGCGGAGGAATGAGCCGGTCTTGATCGCGGCACCCATCGGGCCGATAGCTTTTTCATTCTCAAATTATCATGCAAAATATTGAATGTCGTTCCATGCGACACGCCTATGGCCTCTGCTACTTATGCACTTTCGTTCGGCGATCAGCGAGAATCATGTCGTGAACTTTTTCAACGATTTCCTTAGTAAGCACGTCTGCCTGGGCGGCCTGGTGGACTCTCAATACATTTACCAATATTACTGACAAGTTACATTATTATATTACTAATTTGTATTAAGTATTAATTTTTTTGTTCACTTTTCTAGAATATTTTTTTCTGACTACTTTGATTTCCGATCTAAATGACTCGCAGCGTACTACATGAAATGAAAAATACGGAATTTAGAATTATAATGAGTTTTGTAATATCATGTATATTTTTGGTTTATAGCGATGTTTAAATATTACGTTAAAAATATTTAATTATTACAACATTGAAAATGATTCGAGCGGAGTCGAAACGTTTGTTTTTGTAATTGTTATATGAATTTTTATATGAATTATTATATGATTTAATTTAAATTAAAGTTCTTTGCTACATTACTGTCTCTTTATTCTTCTTTTGACTACATTGTTTTATCCATATGATTATTGGCACTGTCATTGTTCATTTAATTTTTTATTCAATATTTAATTTAAGACATGTAAAGATTAAAAAGAGACTAATAGCATTTTCGGCCCGACCGGCTTTGCACCAACTTTGATTAGAAAATGCTTCGCTATTGATTGACGTTACACGTTCTATCAATAGAGAGCACCAAATATTATTACTTCAATCCAGGTTAGTGCAAACTCGGTCGAGCCGAAAACTATAAGATGTATCATAAAATACATCAGACAAGGAAAGATTAAGTATACCAATTTCTTGTCATAAAATATGTTTCGCAGTTGATAGTCTTTATCTCTCACGCGACATCCACTGGACTGGAATAGATAGAGAGGGCAAAAATTTAGAAAAAGACACCGTCCAACTGCACACATCATGTTATCCCTTCCACCATGGCCAGTATTGAAAATCTGTAGTTCCCGTTACGTATACTACACTGGATTAGTACTGACAGTAATATACGAACATGATCCTAAGGCAAGGGCTATCCTAAGAAAAAAGCACGGTTGTCATTGGCTTCTTAACGTTACCGACAACTGTCGGTAGACGTGTACAACATACAGAATATGGATCCTGACTAGCATTTGATCGGCTGATTATGATATTCCCTTTTTACTGGTAGTACATCATGACGTCACAATAGTGCACTGCCGCGGCCGTTCTAAAATTACTATGGTATTGTCAGCATTACTGTAACGTCATATTTGAGAACGGCATTGCAGTCATCGACATATAGAATGGACATATAGAATGGTAGGGAGGTAGGCATTTGCTATTGATGCAGTAGTACTACTTCAACTAATCAGGTTTAGTAAACAGAGAAAGAACGTTCATCCATTTGTTTGCCTCTCACTCTTCTCATATTTCTACTCTCACTACTGTCGGTGGTCCATTCTATATGTCGTAATAAACTAGCAGTAATGTAAACAGATATTATGGATAAACGCACTATACGTATTTTCAATAAATTTTGAACAAAAACAGCAGCGATAATTCTTCCGAAGAAGATGCACTAATTATGGAATCACCAATTCGAGCAGTTTGACCTTGTGTTAAAAATTATATGGACACAGTTAATGAATATTCAGATGTAAAATTTAAAAGTCATTTTCAGTAAAATGTATATATTTGCATCTTCTGCACTTAAATATAATGTATATACTTTTTTATTTTCTGGATCTTCCCGAATATTCCCACGAATATTCCTACGCGTCGTGCTTCTTTAAATAACGCCATACGTCTGTTTTTTATTGCTTCACTTTCTGATTAGGTGAACACGGTGCAATAAGTTGAAGTGAAACAAACGTATATTTGTTTCACTTCAACTTATTGTATATGTGCACTAGTTCAGAAAGTGCAGCAATAAAAAACAGACCTCATATTGCACTGTAACTAAATCAGCATACAATGTTTTTGAAAATGTTTTTAAAAACATTTAAAAAACATTTTTAAAACATTTTTTAAGTGTTAAAAATAATGGGTTGTCCCTTTTTTATTAAAAAAATTGATTGTAACATTTGAAGAAACATTTTTTTAACGTTTAAAGAATGTTTATTTAATGTTTGAAGAAACATTTCTTTGACATTAAAAAACGTTTTATAGTTGAAATTATTTGAATAAAATGAAAAGAAATGACAATATAGAATTTTTTAAAATTAATTTTTTTTATCGACAATGCCTAAATTTTAGACAACTAATTTTATTAATTAATTTTAATTTTTAATTATATTTTAATCTTTTTCACTTACTGGCCGGATTTTGAATCTGAAACCTCATGTTATTTTATTATTCCGACATTTTTTATTAATTTGAGTTTTAGAAAATAATATTTTTTACATATTTATAATAAACTTCATATAAATGTTTAATAAATGTGTTTTAATCATATTTTAAATAAATAAATAACAAAAAAATAAACATTTATTGAGTGTCATGTAAACATTTAAAAAAGATTTAATAAACATTAAATAAATGATAAGATTGCACAAGATCGTTTATGTTAAATAACATTACTTTAAATATGAAGCGCTACTACGGTTTGAGTGTTGAGATGTTGAACTAATATATATATTCATATAAATGAATTAATTTCAGAAATGATAATTACGTGCCGATATGGTTATCGGACTTTCAACGCAATCAATCCGAAATATTAATAATCTCCCCATAATTTCCCAAATTAATCTTAAAAAACTGTAATAAACTTATTGCGAAAAATATTGCCTCGGCCGGGAGTCGAACCCGGATCTCTGAGACAGTCTTGATGGTCTAAAGGCTCAGGACGCTCGTATGGAATGCAAGAGATCCGGATCAGAGACCCGGAGATCATTTCTGAAATTAATTTTGCTTCGTATTTAAAGTAATGTTATTTAAATAAATGTTTCTTTAAACCATTATTTCAAATAAATAATTAATGTAAAATGAACATTTACTAAATGTTAAATAAATGAAATGTTTATCATCACATTATAAATGAATAAATAACGTAAAATAAACATTTTATGAATGTTAAACAAACATTTAAAAAATATTTCTTTAAATCTTTATTTTAATAAATAATTAATGTAAAATAAACATTTAATAAACATAAAATAAAAATTTAAAAGTGTTTTTTTGAATCATTATTACAAATGAATAATTAATCAAATAAACATTTAATAAACATTAAATAAACGTTCAAAAGTGTTTTACTTCAAATAAAAGAATAAATTCAAAGTAAACATTAAATAAACATTAAAAAACGTTTAAACAATGTTTTTTCAATCATTTATTTCAAATGAAAAATTATAATGTAAAATAATGTTTAATAAACATTAAATAAACGTTAAAATAATAAATTTCGAAAATGAATCGTGAAAAATGTAAAATTAATGAGAAATAAACGTTTAAAAAGCATTTCAACATTGTCTGCTGATTGCGAACTACCTTACCTCGAAAGCCGCAATAGCAATATGGCTACCATTTATGACATCATTGAAGAAATTAGACGTTGTCACAGTGCACTGCGTAGTAATAGCGGAATAATTTTTTAGTACTAGCAGCGTATATCGGAACATATGTAAGAAAAACCGATGTAAGAAAAACATGCTCAATGCACATTAAATCATAATTACATTACAGACTCCCGATTTTGACTCGGACTCTCGACTTAGAGTCGATCAATTACAAAACTCTCGAGCAGCTCTGACTTCTGACGTAGAAACTTTTGACATTTGATAAAGGTTTCATTTTTGCAATATTATCATGTTTGCAATAAACAATTATGTCACGTTTCATCAGTATTATTCTCAACGCAAGAAAATCGCAGCATTATTAATGTTAATCATTATAAATAAGTTTAATAAAAAAATGAACATTTGGGAAAAGAATGTGGGTGAAGCCTTGGGTTGGTAGACGAAAGGAACAAGGTATACACCATAACTTATTCACAAAACTTTAGTTAGCAGGATAAGTTTAAAAAGTATATTTTATTACATTTATGTACATTTTATACAATATTTATTTACAATTCTATATTTATTAAACGAAAAATGTATCTATTGTATATGACACGTATCTATTGTATATTTGGAAATAAATATTATCATGAGCAAATAACTAACAAAATACATTTTCCTCTATAGATATCTTTGAATGGATACAGCTACATTTGAAAAGTTATTGAATAAAGTTACACCTTTAATAATAAAGTAAGATACGCATTTAAGAAATATGTTCCACCTGCTGAAAGATTATCTCTTACTTTAAGACACTTAGCCACTGGTAAGTATTTCTTGAATTTGCTCTAAATTCATGTAATATATATCTTATGAGCACACATTTAAATAAAGTGATATGTCACTTTTTCTTATAGGTGAAACGCAAGAAATGTCAATGTCATTTCGCATAGATCAGAGCATTATATCAAAAATAATTAAAAAAGTGTTCCAGACAATGGTTGCTGTACTACTAAAGACGAATTTCTAAGATTTCCATCCAATGAACTAGAATAAAAAATGATAGTTCAAGATTTCGAAAATAAGTGGAATTTCCCTAATTGCATTGGCGCAATGCGATTAGATGGGAAACATGTGAGAATTAATCCCTCTTTACAATCAGGATCCTATTATTATAATTACAAAGGCACATTTAGCACAATGCTTATGGCTGTTGTGGATGAAAATTTAAGATTCATATAGGTTGATATTGGCACTAATGGTTGTATCAGTGACTCTGGGATATGGAACAAATGCTCTTTAAAAGCTCTTTAAAGCTTTAGATTCAGGCCAATTAGGATTATCTGCAGCATCATCTCTTCCTGGCACTGAGAAAATTTTTTGTGCGTTTTTGTTGGTGATGAGGATTTTCCTCTATCCACCTCATTGTTAATGTCATATCCAGAATCACAGTGTATTGGCCGAAAGGATAAGAGAATATATAACTATAGGTATATATAGGTATATATAACTATAGGTATATATATTTGAAAGCATAATTTAAAATTAGCAGTATAATTAAAAAAGTATAATTTTTATATAGATATTCTCGTAAGATTTTCAAAAATACTTTTTGAACTTTAGGTGTCAAGTTCCAAATTTTTAGATCCCTTATGCTTTATGATTCAAACATAGTAGTGCTTTTAATACAAATTCATTATTGCGCTTACATATTTTTCTTCGTTCAAATGTCATAGGCAAAGCTTTATATACTCCTGATAATATGCTTGATATTGAGGACATACAACTTGACAAATGGAGACAGAAACGAGCAACATCTTTTACTCCATTAATTCATCAGGGAGGAAATAGATATGCTAATACAGGTGTTTAACATTGCGAGATGAGTTGTGTAATTATTTTAATAATATTTATACTGTTCCTTGGCAAGATCGAATAGTACGATGAGGACAGAAGAAAAAGATAATATGCTTTCATATTTTAAATTTATGCACAATATATTTTTTTATATTTTTAACAATATTTTCTAATTAAAAATATGTATCCGATATTTAATGTAAAAAGTACTGCGTTGAAATGATATTTGTTACTTAAAATTAAAATTGTTTTAATTATATTTCAATATTGTAAATCATTACATTTCAATATTGTAAATCATTACATTTCAATATTGTAAATCATTACAATTTCATTACATTTTAACTTTTAATATATATTATAAATAAAATGTAAGCCTTAGAAGTTACTTTAAGTCTTTAATCTCATTAATATAATCGTAGCAAAATAATTGCTACTTTAACTTAAAATATATCATTTTCGATAATAACAATAGCATTAAAAAGAATAATTTTTGCGCGCACTTACTCAAAATAATAATTAATAATACTATAAAAATATAACATCAAAGTTACAATTCATAAAAATAGTTACATAAACTTGAATCTTAAAAATAATATTATTATATATTAATCTTAAATTATATTTGAGTGTTTTAAACTTGAAATATAGTATTATTATATATTTATTTAGTCTTGAAAATAGTATTATTATATATTTATTTTATGAGGTGTGTACAAAAAGTTCATGTACTCGGTTCACTAAAAATCCAAATTAAATTATTCTGTAACAGAGATGTGGTCACCCTCGAAATAAAAACTATTCTCTCCTTGGCAGAATCCACTTGGTCCAACGCTTATCCCATTCCTGAAAGCAGTGCTGCATGTCTTCCTTTGTCAGTTCCTTTAGGAGCTTCATCGTTTCTTGTTGTTTTATGGTATCAATAGCCATAAAATATTCCCCGCATGATATTTTTTACTTTAGGGAAGTCACAGGATGCTAGATCAGATGAATAGGGAGATCTATAATAATAATATTGTTTTTGGCACAAAAATTCGCGCGTAACGAATGCGGTGTACGAAGGTGTATTGTCCTAATGCAGAATCCATGCATTCTCCGCCCACAATTCGGGTCGTATACGTCGCACACGTTCACGCTTTAAGACTTCAACATAGAATTTTGCATTAACAGATTCATCTTCTGGAACATATTCATGATGAACAACTTCACAAATATAGAAAAGAAACTATAAGCATGGTCTTAATTTTTGAATGACTTTTGCGCGCTTTTTCGGTGTGAGGCAAACCATGGTGCTTCCATTCTTCACTCTGTTTTTTTGTTCCAGGATTATACTCGTAAATCCAGGATTCATCTCCAGTTATAATCCTTTTGAAAAAATTTGAATCTTGGGCATTTTCGATCCAATCATTAGATACATCCAGAAGCACGACCGCTCACTGAGCGCTCACTTGAGCTCTTGTACCTTTGATCTATATTTTTAGATCTAATGGAATATGCCAATTAGATGAAAAAGTTCACTGAGCGCTCAGTAAGCGATCGTGCTCCCTGACGAAAATGAGAAGTTTCATAAACGTTTGTTTAACGTTTACATGAGTGTTTGTAGAAATTCGTTGAGAATTTAGAAATGGTCAGAGTGTTCATAAAGCGGAAATTGCAACGTTATAACGTTTGCATTCTACAACGAAGGCATTTTCTGAAAATAAGAAGTTTCATGAATGTTTGTTTGACGTTTACATGAACGTTTAGTTCACGTGTTGAACCTGCAGACATTTTATTAAAAAAAAAAGGTAACAAATTTTTTATTGAAAAGTTTCATCATACCGCGCCTTTTATCCATTTGATGTGGTTTTTTTAAATGCGAGAAATTGAATTTCATTCAATTTCTCTTTTATTTTGTTCCTCTAGTGTAGTTCCATGTCATACACTACTTGAAAATCGGATATGTAAAAGAATGTTTGCTAAACGGAAGAAAAACGCTTATGCCATGAAGTTAAGAAAAAATGTTTGTCTCACGGTATTGAAAAAAGCGTTTGCTAAATGTTTAAAAAATCTGACAGTGAACTCTCTGTACGAAGGCGCATCCGCGTTTATTGAGCATCCTTTAGAAAGCATTACTTTAGCATTACAGAACTTTCATGAAACGATATATATTGTATTTTATAAGCGCTCTGAAAGTGTCAAAACTGAATGGTGTTCTGTAAGTATTCTTATAAAGTGAAAACGTATAAACTCTTAAAAATTTGTCATTAAACGGTTGTCAACGTTTTATAAAATTCCATATTTTCGCCAGGACTTCTGGATGCAGCCATTGCAACAGTCAGCACGTCTTAATTTTTGCTCGTCAGTCAAAACTTTCGGAACAATTTTTACACACAGCTTCCACATGTAAATCATCTTTTAAAATTGTCTGAACACTACCGTTACTTATTCCAAGTTTTTCTGCAATCATTTTAGTGGTAATTCGACGGTCTTCACCAAATCGTGAGCACGTTGAATCTTCTCGACATATGATGTTGAAGGGTACTCGTGAGTAAATCTGTTTACTAAGAATTTTCTTATGACTTTGTTAATTCTTGATAAATATGACTCGCAGCGTATTACACAAAAAAGAATTTATATTAAGGAATTGTAAGAATATTGTAAGATTATGTACGAATTTTTAATTTAGAACGATATTTATATTATTGTAAGATTGCATTGAAAATGACTCGATTGGAGTTGAAACGTTTGTTTTATTTTATTTTAATTGTTTTGTATTAGTTTTGCTTATTTAAATTATAATTCTTTTATATGTTATTGGCTCTTTGCCCTTCTTTTATACTACCTAGTGATATTTAACTTATATAATTTTAACTTTGATTTATGTTGTATAAAAAAAAAAAACTGCTGTAACTAAAAAAAACCATGTTAAAAAAACCATACTATGTATGGTAGGTGAAATATGAACAGCTAAAATATAGGTATCATGTAGCTAATATATCTTAACTGTAATATCTGTATTATAGCAGCAACAACAAATCATTTCGCCACAGTTTATAAATTTATAGTTATAGCAGTAAATATATTTTAACTAATCAAGATTAGCTATGATACAGAATTTTTTTTCATGTCGATAAATGATAATAAACTTACTTTGAAATTTTCATCAAAGTAGATGTTGGAAACTATGTTAACGCTCTCTTCTGTTTCAGAGTATAGATATTATATTATTGTCCTCATTAGCATCTAAATTTGATATGCTAGTAGTTTGAACAGTTGACTTTCTTAAATGTAAGAAAAGAATATAAATCCTATTCGATTTATAAATATCATGCCTTTGCCACTTGATGTCGAATCCTTAATTTTTTATTCATTACGTATAAATTGTTGTGCGTAAATTTTCGAATCTTTCTTTTACCTGATTGCCTATAATAAAGAAATGCAGATTGTTTTACTTTTAATCTATTCTAATCTAATACTTTTATATATATATATAACTTTAATATTTAGTTACAATGTACGAAATTACACTAAATTAATTTTAAGTATTAAATAATGATGAATGCTTTATTTCCCAATAGGGAAAAAAATGTTGTTTGAAAAAACTTTTTGAACATTACATACAAAAAGAGAAGCATAAAACCACAGCACTAGATATTGTTTGTGAAATTTAATAAATCATTACATTAATAAAAAATCTTTAGACGTTTCGACCACAATCTGACCATCTTCAGTAACAAATATTAATAAAACACAGAATTTACATAAATCTGACATTAAATTCAGCCATCAAAACTATAAAAATGTTCTCTCATTGTTTCCTATATTTGCAAATATTGTTCTACAAGATTTAAAACAAGAAAGAATTATTACGACTAATAATATTGTTTCGCCTTTTTATTTCCGTTATGACATTGTATTGTCCGCATAAAGACTAAGTTGAGAATGTTCTGGAATTATTTAATTCGTATCATGAAAGGAGAAGATTTACAGTAGACTTTGGCGACGAAAATGGCATCAATTTTTTAGATGTTAAACTAATGAGACAAGAACGAAGATTATCTTCGACATTTATAAAAAATCAACTAATTCAGGGAGATATTTGAATTTATTATTCGAATCATCCATTAGTACATAAAAGAGGTAATCATTGGGCAATTAGACAGAATATTGTTTTTATTCCATCCGAAAGTTCGAGAAAAAAATATTTCAGACTTAGTTCACATTCTGTTAATGAATGGTTACCCTCTTGAATTCATTTTTTCAACAATAAAAAACAGAATAAAAATTTTTGAAAATAGAATTAATTTAGATAAAAATAGTGAGTTGAATAATAATGAAAACGATTCTAATTCCAATTTAAGAAAAAAGTTTTTTGTAATAGCATATTTAAGTAAAGTTTTGGAAAAATTTTAAAAATTATCACATAGTCAGGGCTTTAATATTGCTTACAAACCTATAAATAAACTTAATAGATTTATTAAAACTGGAAAAGATCGCGTATACGAAGAGGACTATTGTGATGTGGTTTATAAGATAAATTGTCTGGATATATATATATATATATTAGGTGTTGGAATTAATTCGTAGCGTTTTTAATGAAAGAATGTTATTTATTTCACATGAGCATTAAAAAATACATTAATGAAAGTACTTCCCATCACTTGTAAAACGCTACGAATTAATTCCAACACCTAATATATATATTGTATATATATATATATTGTATATATATATATATATATATATATATTGTATATATATATATATTGTATATATATATATATATTGAGTCTTCTCATATTGGCCAAACAAAAAGGAAATTAAAAACTCGAATCAAAGAACAGGTTGACATAAGAAGATCCATCTCTGAGATGGAGGACCTCAGTGGTTTCACGCCACCAAGTGAATGAGATGCATGAATTGGATTGGGAATATTAGAATTTTAGATGTAGAACAATTATTATATATAAAAGAAAAATTTCTGAAATGATATACATAAAAAGTCAAATAAGTAGTATTAATAAGCAAAGTGACATTGAAGGTTTGTCTGATGTTTATCTGCCTTTTCTAAAGAAAGATCTCTCTTACACTTAAAAATAATTCTAGAACAATCTAAACTTTTGACATACATATAAATGGCGATAACATATGACAAATAATATGGACAAATAATAATACATAATGTCACGACGGAATTTCCATCTGTGTGAGGAAAGTGCTTAAGATTCATCATTTTGTCTGTAAAACAGGTAACGATTTGTTAATCCTCATAAAATTGACTAGAATAGTAACGATAGTTTAATTTTTAAATTAGAATCTGGAAATTCTTGTTCTCTCTCTACATAACTTGCAATATGATAATTGGCGCTGCAACCATATTGTATGATGTACCTTCACAAGATGAAAGAATACGTTTATGCATTTTTATAGTTTTGACGGCTGAATTTAATGTCAGATTTATATAAATTCTGCGTTTTATTAATATTTGTTATTTTACTGAAGATGGCCAGATTGTGGCTGAAATGTCTAAAGATTTTTGATTAATGTAATGATTTATTAAATTTCACAAACAATATCTAGTGCTATGGTTTTATGCTCCTCTTTTTGTATGTTTTGATTTATAAACCACGTTTGTTATAATTATTTATTTTTAAACATTATTGAAAAAATGTTTTTAAAAACATTTAAAATAACGAGAAAAGTCTCCTTTTTTTCATTAAAAAAATGTTAATTCAAAAGTTACAGAAAACGTTTGTTTAAATTTTTATTAAAAAAACATTTTTTTAATATTTCAAGGAAATGTTTTTTTAATGTAAAAAAAAAACGCTTTTTTAAGATTTGACAAAAATGTTTTTGTAATGATAAAAGTAATGTTTAAAATAACAGTACCCTTTTTTTTAAAAGAAAAGTATCTTTTTTTGTGAAAATAACGTTTTTTAATGTTAAAATTATTTGAATAAAATTAAAAAAAATATTGTACGCAGAATATCTTTTTTAATTTATTATTTTTTATCGATAATATATTTAACCTTAGACAACTAATTTTATTAATTAATACTCAGTTTTAATTATATTTTTATCTTTTTTACTTACTAGGTTTTGAACTTGGGATCTCAGGGTTATAAGTCTCATATACTTTATCCGTTACGCCATTTATAATTATCGATGGACACAGTTCTTATTGTCCATAAATGATACACTTAACGTAATTGTATTGAATTGAATTCTCTTCCGTGTATTATTGTTTTTTCCGATCCGTTTTTTTATTAATTTGAATTTTAGATAATAATAAAATTTTTTCAACCTTTATATTAAATATCAAATAAACGTTAAATAAATGTTTTTTTAACATATTTTAAATAAATAAATAACGTAAAACAAACATTTAATAAACATCAAGTATATGTTTAAGAATATTCCATTGAAACATTATTTTAGACGAAAAATTAATATAAAACGAATATTTAATAAACGTTAAATGAACGTTAAAAAAATCTTATTTTGAAAACGAATCATAAAACGTAAAATTCATTACGAATAAACGTTTAAAAAACATTTAAAAAACATTAAATAAATGTTATCCTAAAAACGAATCGTGAAATGTAAAATTAATAAAAAATAAACGTTTAAAAAATGTTTAAAAAACATTTCCTCTCCCATTGGGGAACATAATGATCCAACATGAAATAAATATATAGAAAATGTTTCTTTAAGTCATTATCTTAAATAAACAATTGATGTAAAAAATATATTTAATAAATAAGTATTTAAAAAGACATTAAATAAGCATTTAAAAAATATTTCTTCAAGATACTGTTTCCAATGAGTAATTAATGTAAAACATTTAGTTAACGTTAAATTAACATTTAACGTTCATTAATTTAATGTTAATTAATGTTAAATTAAACATTTAATTAACATTTAATAAACGTTTAAAAAATGTTACTCCCAAACATTATTTTAAACAAGAAATTAGTGTAAAATAAACATATCATAAACATTACATAAACGGTTAAAAAATATTTTTTCCAAACATCATTTCAAAGAATAATTGATGTAAAATAAACGTTTAATTAATGTTAAATAAACATTTAAAAATTATTTTTTTCATCGTTATTTGAAATAAAAAATTAATGTAAAACAAACATTTTATAAACGTTAAATAAAGGTGTAAAAAATATTTTTTAGACAGTTATTTCAAACAAAAAATTAATATAAAACAATCATTTAATAAATGTTAAATAAATGTTTAAAATATATTTCTTCCAAACATCATTTCAAATAAATAATTGATATAAAATGAACGTTTAATTAAGGTTAAATAAACATTTAAAAAATGTTTTTTCAGAACATCATTGTAAACAAAAAATTAGTGTAAAATTATATTTAATAAACATTAAATAAATATTTAATAAATGTTCCTCCGAAACTTTACATCAAACAGAAAGTTAATGTAAAACAAACATTTATTTAACATTATATAAACATTTAAAAAACATTTCTTCAAAACATTATTTCGAACATTATTCCAAACGAAAAATTACTATAAAATTAACATTTAATAAACATTTAAAAATGTTATTTTGAAAATAAATTATAAAACGTATAAAATTAATTACAAATAAACGTTTAAAAAACGTTACATAGACGTTAAATAAACGTTATTTTGAAAACGAATCGTGAAATATGAAATTAATGAATAATGAACGTTTGAAAAACGTTTAAAAAAACATTTTCTCCCCATTGGGAATTGTTATCCGTGAACCCAAGTGGCTTCTGCCACTTTTTCCCAATAATGCGAAATATCCCACAAAACAGGTCTTTCACGTAATTCTTATATTAATTGGATTTCGGTGTTCCTTGTCCAACTAACTACTCATTATTGCAGAGTTACCGAATTCTTATATATTTCAAATTCCTTCATCTAAAAATCCGTGATATATAATACATGATATATAACACCAAACTTTTCGCAATCTTATTTGCTACGACTCAGAATCGCCTGACTGAAAATAGAGTGATTTCTATTCTTGAGTCGATAGTTAGAATTGGCAGCTGCCTTGTTGTGATTGGTTGAATGATAGTCGGGAGTCCGAGTCAGTAGTCGAGTCAGAATCGGGAGTCTGTAATATGATTACGGCTTTATACACAGATACATCTTGAGTGCGTTACGAGTTAAAGCGCATGCTGTATCATTTTATTCTTCTTTATTAATTGATGAAACGAGAACAAACGATACATCATGCGTAACTAGGAACGCACCCCTTCTCTTCTTCCACCATCGATTAATAAAGCAAGTCAAATGAAAATCGTGTAAAAAGATTATGCGATTCGAAATCACGTTATGTCTGCGATTCCTGAGAATCATATTTCATAACCAATAAAACAGAAATTAATATTAGTATATCTTGGAAACGTGTTTTGTACAAAGTATACGTAAATCTTAAATACTATGGAAGAAAGAACGGAAAATGTAGGTGAAGAACCAACAGAAAAGTTAGTACTTCATTTGATATTGAATTTAAATTTTTTACAGAATCCCATTATAGATAAGGTATAGATAAACTTATATTACGATGAAATTTTATAATAATGCATGTACACAGAAGAAAGAATGTAGAATAAAGAATAATTTTTTAAGTTTTACAAAAAGGAATAATCCTTTTCCAAAAATTTTTTTATTATATTAAACTCTATTTTGACTTTTTAAATGAAATAAAATTATATTGAGAAATTTGTGGTTAAAGTAGTAAAAAAAGTTACTTTAATTAATTTTACTAAAATGTTTTAATTAATTATATTTATTGCGATATATTATTCATTAAAAGTGTTAATTTATTCTAAATTAAAACATTTTCTTGAAATTATATTGTTAAGATTAAAGTCATAATTTACATATTTATATTTCAGAAAAATTGTAAATTAAACTATTAGTGATTGTAGTTAAAGAACTATTTAATTGTCTAATGAACCTTAAAAACTTTTTACATTATAATTAAGGGACTATTTAATTGTTTAATGAATCTTAAACATTTTTCATATTATTGAATACAAAATTAGTATAAAATATTAGTATAATGGATTTTAAAATATATAATTGATGGCAAATAATAAATAATAAAAATTTTTAAATTTCTATCAATATTCATCATTTAAAAATAAATTTAAAAGTAAATTTTTCGTAAAATAAAGTATGGAATTAATATTAAACTCAACATATACAATATTGATTTAATGTCATTTATTCATAGGTTTACAATATCTCCATGTATTATCCATGTATTATCTTTTGTAATCTAAAATTCATGTTTTTAAACAAAATAAATATTTTTAGTGTATTATTATGTAATATATATTATTATAATATAATTACAAGAACCTGATAATTTACAAAATAAAGTACAACAAAATGAAATATAACTTAAGTATTAATTACTTATCATACAATATAATAATGGGAAATAAAATATAAGTTGAGTATATCTGAATATATTTGAATATAACAGCTACTTTCAGCAGAAAAAACTTATCAGAGAGCATTCAGTGATTCTTTTATATAATTTGTTCTTGCCTTTGCTGAATCTCAGTATAGGAATCATATTAAAGAATCATATCGAGGAATCATTGAGTGCTTATTGATCGGTTTTCATTGCTACCAAATGCAGACAATGACTGCATTTAAGAGGCAAAATAAAAAGCAACTTACGTTAGTAATCATTTAGCGATTTTTTATTACAATTAATGCCTACACTTGAATTCAGCGAAAAGCTAAAAAACAAGAATCAGTCATATTAAAAAATCAGCGCTCATTCAACTCTTGAACACAGTCATTACTTAAATACATTCAGATATACTGACAATATTTTATTTTGTATCAGGGGATATTTTAATATCTCGCTCTAGTTAATATCTTACAAGAAATTAATATTTGAATTATATTTTGTATTAATATCATTTTGGAAATCATCAAATCATAATTCATTGTATAAATGTAATATCGTAATATTTTCTAATTTTAATTCTAAGTTTTCTACAAAATTTTGATGCATTAGAATATTTTTCAGATCACAATTATATTCAACATAAAAATACCATAAACAAAATTGATTATTTTTATCTTTCAGCTTTTTATTGAATTGTGTTATCTTTTGCGCAGTAAACTGTATTTATATCTAAATATTTCAAAGGAAGTTAAAAAAGAGTTAATTTTTGCTCTTTTTACCAACAAGGTGTAAGTAAAAAGAATAGTATTTTCTGTAGTCAAATATTTGCTTTTTTTGAAGGATGTTAAAAAAATTCTTTGCTAAATAAGAAACGTAAATAAAAAATAACATTTTTTATAGATTTCGATCTTCTGGATATAATAAAGTTTTAAAAAATTCGTACATTTAGGAAACACCTCTAAAATTAATTAAGATATATAAATTTAGATATATATTTATGTTTGTGATCAATTTTCGAAGTGTTCCCAAAATGCTATAAACATTTTAATAATTTTATTATATTTAATTTGTCAAAATCTGTAATAATATTACTCTTCTTTACACCTTTTTAAGCAAAAATCTCTTTTTAAGAATCATTTTTGTAAGCGCAACACTTATACTATCAATCTACAGTGAAAGGATTCAATAAACAATTTTGCAATTAGGTCTGAAAGGAGAGGACTTGCCAATTATTTAAGGAATCTAATTAACTGCTTAAGAATTACGGGCCGCTTCTTGAAGATCTATTGGAAGATTATTTTTGCAATTCTATGGGCACTTTTTCTTTTACCTTTTCCCTTGATTTACAATTATTCGGTATTCCTTTCTTATTTTTCTATATATAATGTTATTTTTTAAACCTTATTAATTTGAATTTCTTAGGATTTTCTACAATTTAAAAAAAAAATAACTAGATTCTGTAAATCTTTCTAATATCTTATCTGTAATATTTTCTAGGATATAAATTTACGTATCTCTTTTATTTTAATTTACTAATTCTTAATAAATTCTGGATTTTAATCTACTCTCTTTATAAAAAAAAAGAAAGAAAAAAGCTTAAGTACAGTATATATAGTTTAAATTTTGTTTAAATTTCAATTTTAGTAATAAGCAACTTAATGATTTTTGCAGGAAGTTAGATGTGCATTTGTAGTATTACTGATGGGTGGTTATTGGGTTGCCGACTGCTTTCCTATGGCAGTAACATCACTCATCCCGATTGTCCTGTTCCCAGCTTTGGGTATACTTAGTACGGCTGATACATGCGCCTGTTACATGAACGATACAATAATGGTATTCATCGGCGGTTTAATCCTTGCTATCGCTATTGAGCACAGCAATCTTCATCTTAGGATTGCTCTCGGAGTCATGAAAACGGTTGGTTGCAGCCACGCAAGATTGCTCGGTGGTTTATGCGCGGTCACAACTTTTATATCCATGTGGGTGTCAAACACCGCAGCCACCGCTATGATGGTGCCCATAATATTTGCCGTTTTGCGAGAGTTGGAACAAGTATTAAATGATTTCTTTTGTTTAATATCTGATAGCATGTATGAAATTCTATATAAGTAAACTTACATACGTACACAATCATACGTACACGCGAGAGTGTGTGCATTTGTAGAATACAATTTATACTACTCTGTTAAAAATTCGAAGGAAAAACTCCAAGGAAACTAATGAAGAATTAAAACCTAAATGCTACAGTACTAATTAATTAAATTTTAAAACGTAAAAGCAATACTAAGTGATACTATCTTTCTAATTTACTTTCTTACTAACTCTAATGACATGTATCATTCATATAAAAGATTTAATATCAACAACTATCGCCAAATTAAATTTCCTACCAACCATACTAAATTAAATAAAGAACCCAAGTGTTAAAAGAACACCCCTAAATTTTTATCAAAGAATATTAAGATTTAGAGATCGCTAGTGGACACTTTTTTAAACCAAATTTAGATTTTCCTTAATACATGTTCAATTTAATGTAAAAATAGTTTAATCTAGATTTTAAATGTGATATTGTATATTTTTTTTAGTCTCGCTGAACACTATGCAATCATTCATTTAGCTCTATAATATATGTCTTAAAAAAAATACAATCCGATTAATGTGAAAAAATGACCAAATTTTAAGTTCAAGGTCTATTTCAGCAAGGTTCTAAGCGTTTAAATAGGTTGTTACTCTCCTCAAAATTGTAAGTCTGTTCATTCGGAACAAGATTGGACAATTGGAATTTTCGTGGGACCTCTTACAGAGCCTAAAAGTTGTATTTAATTGGATTATAAAACGTTTTTTAAGATAGAAAAAATCTTTTTCTGTTCTTAAAAAGGTTCTAAATTATATCGCTTTTTGGTTTTGACATCCTTAAATCAAATGCCTCAATTTAATGATAAAAAACTTTTTATTAGAAAAAAAATAAAATGGGTAAATAATAAAAAAAATATGATTTAATTATTAGGTGTTGGAATTAATTCGTAGCGTTTTACAAGTGATGGGAAGTACTTTCATTAATGTATTTTTTAATGCTCATGTGAAATAAATAACATTCTTTCATTAAAAAACGCTACGAATTAATTCCAACACCTAATAATTGAAATAAGCTACATATTATGTAATATGTTTTCTTTATGTATTCATTTCATTTCTTAATAAAGAGTTTTTTATTTTCCAATTGAGGCATTTAATTTGAGAACTTGTAAAAAAATGTTTTCTATCCTTAAAAACAATTTATAATCCAGTTAAATGCAACTTTTAAAGGTTCTGTAGAAAGTGCCGGGAAAATTCTAACTGGATCTTGTTCTGAATGATCAGATCTACAATTTGAGGAGAATAATGATCCATTGGAACGCTTGGAACCTTTCTAAAATCGACCTTTAATTTAAAATTTGATCATTTTTTTCACATTAATCTGTATTTTTAAAGACGTATATCATAGAGCTAAATAAATGATTGCATCGTGCGACCAAAAAAACATACAATACCACATTTAAAAGTCGATTTAATTTTTGCATCAAACATGTATTTAGGAAAATCGAACTGATGACAAATAAATTGATTTAAGAATCGTTTAACCTCTAAATCTTAATATTTTTAAAAATTTAGGAGTATTCTTTTAGCATAAAATGGAAGTTTTTAAGCTGAGAGGCCGATTAAAAACATTTTTTCTTTTTTCCTAATCTAGTATACAGGGTATTCTTAAAAAATGGAATTACCCATTATGATCAGATAGAGTGGACCGAACTGAGTCGAAAAGTCTTCTATCATTTTGCAGCTTGCACAATAAGTTAACAAGATATAATGTTATATAAAATATTAATGTTTAAAGATAGCCGAAAACGTGCGTCCGCCTGGTCTATTACTACCGAATGTACGGCGCGCCGTTCGAGTTACGACGTTTAAAGGCTCGCCTGCTAGGCCATTTTCGCTTTCTGCGGCCCGCGATCGGTAGACCGTACATTCTAATAGTAGGCCGAGCGGACGCGCGTATTTGGCTATGTTTAAACAATAATATTTCGTTAACTATTGTGCAAACTGTAAAATGATACAAGACTTAGTTAGGTTAATTGTCCACTCTAATTTATATATCGAAGTATGTATACCTTTAATCTGTGCCGAAATGCCGACAGTCTTCCTATTAACTATTTCAACTACCATTTGTGACCAATCCAACAAGCGCTTAGTATTATGTCTGTAATCCAATAAGTATTATTGGCTTAGTATTATTGGTATAGGATATGGTTAGTAAGTAAAAAAATGGAAGACCTATACACTACTTTGATATATATTTTAGTCCACTCTACCTGCTCATGATAAGTGATGCCAAATTTTAGGACCGCCCTGTATATATATATATATATATATATATATATATATATAGATATCAATAATTGGCGTCAAGTTAAATTTCATACCAACCATATTAAATTAAAAAATACGATCCAAGTGCTACTTTTATTTTTATACAACGAAATCTATGTATATATATATATATATATATATATATATATATATATATATTTGTATTCCTGTTGAAGAATTTTCTCATTCTAAATGGCTTTAACTCTTATATAAAATTTTTATATCGCAATTAAAAGACGCGATAGTGTCTCGCGTCTAGTGAACGCGTAGCGCGAGACCGCCCCGTGTCTTTACACGAGTCAGCGAGTTGCGAGCATCCGAGATTTTTGGTTTTTTAATAAAAGATGTTCAGATCGACTTTTGAGTAAGTAGATATACTAGGCGGGTTCTAAGCCATGGGGCTAGAGGGGAATGCGGGGTGCGGGGAAGTACTTGTAGGCGCGGGGAATACCTAACGCGGGGGAAAGAGGGTGAAAGGTCTAATCTCCTACACAATAGGGCTCCTACACAAAAGGGCTCCTTTTTTTTGTTATCAAAATTAATAGATCATGTTTTTCTTTAAAAATGCATTGATAATAAAGGTTTGAATTTGACCATGACATATTTTTCTTTTCTTTGAAAATGTATCGATAATAAAGGATTGCATGTTAGAGAAAGATAGAATGCGCGTGCTACGAGTGAAGAAAGGATGGAAGAATTAATAGAGTACGAGATTAATAGAATACGTTCTTTTGTATGATACAGTTTTTCAATTTTTATGGTTTTTCCTGGCGCGTCGAGGCAAAGGATGGGAAGTAAAAGACAATACACATGAAATAAGGCGAACAAAAAATGTTTTATTTACATCTTATTACGTCGGTTTTCGTACTTATTAAAAACTAAAGCTAATAGTTCGCAATCGATGAGCCGATGTCCATTGAAGATGTCGCTGTCACATATAATGTTCTCAGATGCGATGTTGGAGAATCGCTTATAATAAAGGCTTGCATGTTAGAGAAAGATAGAGCGCGTGCTATGAGTGAAGAAAGGATGGAAGAATTAATAGAGTACGAGTTTCTTTTGTATGATACAGTTTTTTCAATTTTTATGATTTTTCCTAGCGCGTCAAGGCAAAGGATGGGAAGTAAAAGACAATACACATGAAATAAGGCAAACAAAAAATGTTTTATTTACATCTTATTACATCGGTTTTCGTACTTATTAAAAACTAAAGCTAATAGTTCGCAATCGATGAGCTGATGTCCATTGAAGATGTCGCTATTACATATAATGTTCTCAGATGCGATGTTGGAGAATCGCTTATAATAAAGGCTTGCATGTTAGAGAAAGATAGAGCGCGCGTGCTATGAGTGAAGAAAGGATGGAAGAATTAATAGAGCACGAGTTTCTTTTGTATGATACAGTTTTTTCAATTTTTATGGTTTTTCCTGGCGCGTCGAGGCAAAGGATGGGAAGTAAAAGACAATACACATGAAATAAGGCTAACAAAAAATGTTTTATTTACATCTTATTACATTTTCGTACTTATTAAAAACTAAAGCTAACAGTTCACAATCAATGAGCTGCTGTCCATTGAAAATGTCGCTATCACATATAATGTTCTCAGATGCGATGTTGGAGAATCGCGTATACTTGGTATCTACCGTATCGATGAGTCGAGCTAATCGTTCGAATGTTACATCGACACACCCGTTAAAGTCAAACATACGGCGTAGCGTCGTTTCGGTCATCATAATGCGTACCGATGAAGAATCGAGACGTATGACCGTAGCATAGTTCAGCATGAAAACACTGATGATTAGCGGTCCAACGCTTATAAAATTATCCTTGTATTCATTTCGAAACTGCTTATAAATATTTCCTCGCTGCTCGTAGAGACTCTTCCATGTTTCGAGAGATAGCGATAATTCGTGTCCGCGATGATCTCCAAGGACGATCTCCACATAACTCGGTGGGCCAACGTTGATTCCAATTTCCAAAAATTTGTAGCCCGTATTCGTCAGATCGTAACGTCTGCTCAGTAAACGCACTGCACGATGCTCCGTACTGTGTACATACATAATGTTAAAAAACGTTTCTTTTATGTATAGAACGTTGGAACTTACATGTTATATTCCTTCTTCACATCACACGATGCACTGTTCTCTTTAGCGTACATTTTTTTTTCGACCGTTCGTATAAGCGGGTATCGTAAGACTGATTGCATCCGTGTAAATGGTAATACTTCTGGAATCGATGAGAGAAGATAGGTTCTCCCCCTCTTTTCCAAAAATTTCGAACATGTTGCGACACGTTTTATCAAGTCTTTCTACATATTTTCTTTATCACGAATTTATACATACGTTTATACATACATACATACATACGTTTATACATACGTTTATTCACACATACGTTTATACATACGTACATATGTTTATACACACATACGTACGTTTATACATACGTTTATACATTACAAAGGAAGGGAAAAGAAATACATAATAAATATGTTAATGTATTTTTATTTAAAAAATTCTTTTGCAACCACCAGTTATATATTTTCAAAACATTTTGTAACGCGCAATTCTTAACATGTTGTCCATATCGTATAATATTAGTAACATCTAGATTAGATAAAGATTCCATGTCTTCGTAAACTGCATCCAGGGTCTCAATGTAAATGCATTCTCGCTCATCGTCCAAAAGCAAGTTCCACAGCCATGTTCGTTTTTCGCGTCCCTTAACGTACACGATAGCATCATCTTCAAATACAGCTACTGTGATCAGACGTTTCGCCTCGTTGTACGGGATCGTCCAGTCTTCCCATTGCAATCCATGGTGATAAGCAATCAACCAGGAGGCGCAAAACCTGTCGGATCTTGTCAAAAGTTTCCATGGCACAGGACTCGTAAAAATGTAATGCGTGAGAACGGTCCCCTGTTTCAGCACCGCCACTTCCTTCACGATAAATTTCTTATTAACGATGAATCCTTGCAGATCCACGAACGTTGGCATGAGCATGTTGTCGAGAAGACTGCAGTCGATTATGGTCGTATCGTAGATCTTATCGTGTTAGAGGTGCACTTAGGTTGGTCAATGGATTATACTGAATCACGCGATCGTGTATGATGAGACAATAGGCTGTTGTATTTGCAGGTACATCCTCTTTACATTCAAAGTCTAATCGCACGTCCACGGTGCCACTCTTGATTGATTCGTTCTGTCGAAAGCAATCGATGATCACGAATGGACCATAACGTAAAAAAGTTGTAAAGGTGAGACTCGGCTCGAGATACTCGTATCCGTAGTAGCCCTTGCAGAAACGCGCGTACAATTCGTACAGAATCGCACATCTGTTTTTGTCAAAATCCAGATTCAAGTCATCGTACGGATAACATTCCGAATTCAGGTAAAGTTTCGCATTGGTTAATTTGCAGTCATCGAATCGACTTACATCCTCGGACATGATGTTTTTTCGACCTGTTTGCATAGCGAAAATAACGTAGCGCGGCTTCTCGAGCTGAGTAGCCGTCTTGATGGCCCACGAATGCTTGGTTGTGCTCTGCAAGAGTGGAAATTCGTACAAATCCCACGAGCGAAAAGCCATGCTCAGATATCGTCCGCTCTCCAAAGCGCGCAACATCGACAGCTTATTTATCTCGCTCAATAACACATGCGGCATTCGCCACTGTACTTTGAATAATTCGAGCGTTGGCTCTACCGCCGGATCTCCCGTCAGACAATTGTTGCGCGCTCGTATTAAAATCAACTCGTGACGAGCGTTAATCACCATGCGTTTGTAATCTTCGCAAAATCCCAGCAGTACGTAGAGCGGTACACAGAAATTAAAATATCCGGTTGCAGTAGTCTGCGCATCCCAGCCGGCATTCCGTAGAATCACGCTTCTGTCGGATGACACTGTTACATAGTTTTTGAGCGTGCTAGTTATACCCACATTTCTATTACGATCAATCTCCACACCATTGAGTTCATATCGAATCTCATCGAATATGAACGCGACATAATTATTTGCCAATGCCACATGAGCATCTTGGACAGCTTTGTTCTTCGTCAGTTTTCCCTCGACATATAGAAAGCTTTCGTACGGCAGTGCGTACAGATCCTGTTGCTGTATAGGTATTCTTATTTCGTCATTGTACCCGAATGTTGTATTAGCGAACGGATTGTACGTGTGAGTCTCAATCTTGACGATGCGATCGTCAATGATCGGCTCATCTTTAATGTTTAAGATATCAGTCATCTTAAAAGTTGCGCACCACGAATCCCAAAGATTGTAAAAATTTAACGTTCGACGCACTGAGCTTCTTCTTGCTGACGCAGTTGGATGAGCGAGCGTTATCGAGCGGTGATGTTACTAGCTTTGTAAAGAATGCGTTATCTCTCTGCGTGCGTTCCGCTCCGTTCAATACGAGCATCTCACGCTCGCTGTCGCTGTCGCATGTGCAATCTGACGGTGATCTCCTCTCCGCGAAAATCGAGCAATCGTCCGTTCTGGTCGATGACGCGTATCGTTAGATCCGTAATGCTCCGTACCGTGATCGGCAGGTAAATGATCTGCGTCGGCCTCTCCGATATCTTATATCCTGGTGGCACGCTCGGTGAAAATTCGTGTATCGTGTGCGCGCTTTTGCCGTTGCTGTACGCGCCCGCGGTCACGTTACACTCTACGCGGATAACGTTTACATTCATTATGTTGATCGACATGTTCGATTCGTGTCATCTTCGTGGTTGCAGCATACGCTTCGACGAGAATCCCAGCAGCGATCCAATGCTGTTGGGCTTGCCAAAGTTTATTCTGTATGCACATTTAATCTCGCATCTCATCGTGTTGTAGTTTGCGCGGAGCGTAATCGGGTATTCTCCACCCTCACAATTATCATCAGTGTCATTGTTGTTGATGTTGTTGTTGTTGCTGTTATTGTTGTTGTTGTTGTTGTTGTTGTCATCATGCACTACGTCAACGGTTTCAAGTGCGTTGCGGTGCAAATGTCTCCGTAAAATCATACGTTTCAAAAATTCATTTATGTCTCGCACTTCGTACGAACCTTCGGGAATTGTAATTTTTGCATCGTCTTTGCCAAAATAAAATTTATTGTTCGACGGAAAAAAGGGTTCGAAAATTACTGGATTTTACACCCCCTCGTCTTTTTTTTTAAATTTTCACGGGGCTCCGTTTCCGGAAAGGGGCCAGACACTTTGGGACCCCAAATTTTTGATTGTACGTCTGAGGGGAGTAAATTGTACTCTATGTCATGGGCACCGTTCTCGAAATTTCGCATAGTTCCTTGGGGGTCGCAAAGATTCCAAAAATTCCCCAAAGTTATGACGTGGTTTTCCTTTTGGGGTTTTTGCCCCCCATGAGCCCCCGGCCCCGGGGCCCCTTTTTTCCCGGATTCCCCAAATACCGCTTTGGTTTTCGGTCCCCCACCCCTTTTTTTTTAAATTTTTTAACGCAAAGGGGACCCCCCCCAAAGATGATCGGGAAGGGGCCCCCCAAAAGGCAGTCCAATTGCCCTTTGGGTTATTTGCACCCGAGGCCCCTTTTAATTCCCCCTTTTTGGGCCGTTTTTTTTTCTTTTCGCCCCCCCTTCCCCTGTCCGCGTTTATGGGGGCCGGAAAATGGGGCCGCCCCCATATTTTTTAGGGCCCCCAGATCCCCCCCGCAGCCGGGGGGGTTTCCCCCCGGCGGGTGTCCCTTTTGTCCCCTCGAGCTGACGTCGGCGGGGTTTTGGTATTTTTTCCGGGGCTTTCGCATGCGGCCCCCGCCCCCAACAACCCCCCGACCCCCCCCAAATTTAAAAGAAAAGGGGAAATCTTTCCGTTTTCCCTTTTGGAATACCCCCCTTGGGGGGGTTTTTATTTCTTCCCCTGGGGGTTTTTCTTTTTTTTTTGATTCTGTCCCCCCCTTTGGGGTCTTTGGTTTTTCATCGCTCCCAAAACCCCGGCACCCGCGGCCCCCTTTTTCCCCGAAAACCCCGAATCCCCCGGGGTTTTGGGACCCGTTTTTTCCGGGGGCCCCCCCTTTTCGAGTTTTTTGGTCCCCCGCGGTCTAATTGGGGAAACCCTTTGCTTCGAAATACCCCAAGTCGTTTTCCCTAAAACCCCGCGTCCGGGGGGTTTTTACCCCCACGCCCCCTCGGGAAAATTCGCCTTCAAACCCCGGCCCCCGGGCCAAAAAACTGGTCCCCGGAATATGAATAAAAGGGGAAGCGGTTTTCGTTTCTTTTTAAAAAAACTGCCGCCCGACGCTCCCCTTGGGGTTACACCCCCTTTATCAAAGGTGCGGGCCCCGGGGGATGGGGGGCCCTGCTGGGTTTTTGTATGCTCGTCGCAGCCAAAAAGTTTAACCTCCAATCCCCTTTCCCCCCCGGGTTTCCGGAATTTTGCCCCCACGTTCGATATGTCACCGTCCCGCTAAAATACCCTTTGGATATCTGGGGCTGTCAGTTTTCCAACCCCGAATGTCGAAAGGATGAACAGCAGGGGGATCATTTTGCTACTGCGCGACTCGAATTCGCGCCCCTTTTTAAAATTTTTCGTTCGAGAGGCGTCCCTTAGGGGGGAGCAAAAATTCGTCCCAAAACCGTTGCGATACGGGGTAAAAAAAACTGTGAGAAAATCGAAAAATGAGGGAAAAGGCGCGTGGAGAAGCGCAAAAAACGGCGAAATGCCCCCAGTACTATACGCGGATCATTTGCGGCCCAAAAAATTGGGTTTTAAAACCCAAAAGTTCTCAAAAGGGTTACTCGAGAGCCCGAATGGCGTGCGTTTTGAAAACGTGTAGGGCCCAAAATCTTTTTAAAAAAAAGGGGTCGTTCTCGAAAATTTTTTTACTTTTATTGACAAAAAGATTTTTACTTCCCCCACAACACCCCCTTTATTCCACCGACGGGGCGCGCCAAAAAATTTTACTTTATCTTGATGACGTGGCTTTTTGACCGGGGCGGGGAGAAATTTTTATGGGGTCGCCACCCCGAAGGGGCGATGTTTTTTATTTCGGGCAGCATCCCAGGTCCCCAAAAAATCTGATACTTTTCAAGCGAACCTACGTCCTTTCAAACAGGACGGGGCCAAATTTAAAAAACGTTTAAAACGATCAGTGAATACTGACATTTTCGACGAGAATTTTTCACTTTTTTCCCCCGATTTTGGCGAAAAAAAATGGTTTTTAGTGAAAACAAAGACAGAAGCTCAAACCCCGGGCGTTTTTAAAAAAGGGTTTAACGATTTTTCCCATCCGTAACGTGTTTTAGACGTTCCGGGGCCTTTTACCCCCCGAAAAACCCTTTTCGAAGGGGGGGCGGGGTAAAAAAAACGCGGGGAAAAATCGAGAAGACGAGTGGTCGACCCGGGAAAAAAAATTTGCGCTCTGAAAACCGGTAAAAATCGGGGAGGGATCGCTTTTTGGGAAAAATTTTAAACCTTTAAAACGACCGCTGCGCCCCTTTTGGGGCGCAACCCCACATGCGCGCTACAAAAAAAAAATCGACGACGAAGGGGCAACGTCTGCCTCTAAACGTGGAGGAAGGAGGAAAGGAACAAGAAAGGGGGGCAGAAAACGAAAAAGACGTTCGAGCGTTCCCGAAATCTGCTAAATCCCCAAAAACGATCGCCCAAAAAAAAAAGGGGGGACAGCCCCTAACCCCCACACCAGTGCCAAAAAGTACCACATAGAGTCTTTTAGAATGTTTTCGGGGAAAAAACGGAAGACTCGTTGGACGAAGATTTAAAAAAAATTTTTCAAAACCAAAAGGAAGGGGGAGAGCGTTACGACCGGGTTTTTGGGCCCCCCCGGGGCAAAAAAATGTCGAGCTGCCCCCAGGGGAGGCAAAAAAAGAGAGCGGGGTTGGGGCCCCGTACGGCATTTTTTACACAAAAGGTGGACGTGTTTTTGGAAAAAACTTTCGTATGGATGACGCGGACCCCAAATAATTTCGTTTTGGGGGACGATCCCCCCGGGAAACCCCGGGGTTTTGAGTTTTTTTTTTAAAGGAATTCCCAAGTAATCTCTAAAAACCCCGGGGGACGATATCACAAAACAAGAGCCGCTGTTGGTGGGGAAAACGCACAAACCCCAAATACCCTTTGAGGGGGGATTATTTTTGGAAAAGGGGATAAAAAATAAAAAAATGGAATCGCACCGGTTTTTGCGAACCCCCCCAAAAAAAAGAAAAAAAATTGGGGAAAAGGGTTACCCCCTGCAATGTGCCCTTTTAAGAAACCCCAATCGATTTTTGAGCCCGGGATGTCCCAACAGGGGTGGATCTTTTACATTGCTCGACGCTTCGCCCCCCAGGCAACAACGCTCCCCCAAAAAGAATGCTGTTGACACGAGGAACTCGCGGGGAACTGGTTTTTTTATTTTAAAAATCGATAGCAAGGAAAAAATTTTTGTTTGGGGAAATCAGCAGAAAAAAAAATTTTTTTCGTACTCATGGGGTTTTACGTCGAATCATGAAAAAGAAATCTGAGAAAAAGAGAGAGAAAATTAGCTCCGAGAGACGTCGATTCGTTGAGGAATTGCACGCTCCTGCGAGAAGAAATTTTCCGCGAAGGCGCGTCATAGTTCGGGGATACGACGATCTGTGGCAGGCTGATGTCGTTGAGATGCGTCCGTACTCAGGTTTTAACAGAGGCCACCATTACATACTCACCGTCATCGATGTGTTGAGCAAATACGCGTGGGCCGTACCACTCAAGAGCAAGGGTGGAAGCGAGACGGCTAACGCTATCGCTGAGATCGTTCGAGAGAGTAGAAGATGTCCAAAAAATTTACAAACGGATATGGGGAAAGAGTTTTACAACGCTGATGTGCAGAAAATCTTGAAAAAGCACAATGTTAATCACTATTCCACGTATTCGACATTGAAAGCGTCAGTAGTCGAGCGGTTCAATCGCACGCTTAAGAACGATATGTGGAAGATGTTTACGCTCAATGGCAATTATAAGTGGGTCGACGAGCTGCCGCGTCTCCTGTCAGATTACAACGCGCGCAAGCCATCGGCATGCGACCCGCCGAAGTAACTCCCGCGATCGCCGAAAGACTCTTGGACACGGTGTACAGCGCGATAAAGATCGCGGGTCCTGCAAAATTCAAAATAGGCGATTCGGTACACGTGAGCAAGTACAAAACGATTTTTGAGAAGGGTTACACGTCAAATTGGACCACCGAAGTGTTTACGATCGTTAAGGTGCAGCGTACCAATCCTGTAATCTATTTACTCGAGAATTATTGCGGAAAATCCGTCGCTGGAGCGTTCTACGAGTATGAGTTGCATCGCGCTACTCATTCAGACGTGTATCTCGTGGAGAAAGTACTGCGCAGGAAGGGAGACAAGGTGTACGTCAAGTGGCTGGGATTCGATGAATCACACAATTCATGGATACACAAAAACAATGTTATTTGATAAAAATTTTGATTCATGTATTTTATTTCTACATATAAAAAAATATATCAATATAAGTATATAAACTAAGTATATTTTTTATTACTTCCCATTCATCTTCGTTTTTGCAGTATACAGATATAAAATACGTATATAAATGTATGATACATGAAAATGAAAATAATAGTAATACATAATAAATGATACTACATAAAACGTAATAGTAATACTTATATAAATGTAAAAAAAAAATGCATTACGTGTAAATTATATTGATAATAGTAACATGTACACTGTATGAAAATGTAGAAAAAAACATAATAGTGATATAAATGTTGATACACACACACACACACACACACACACACACATATTACAAAGGTATCCGCCAATGCCCCCACGGTAACGTCTCCGTCGAGTCTGGTACGATGTATCGTTTGTCATCGTATGGACTTAGAGCGATTTTCGATTCGGATATCGTGTACACATCGTGCAGTTTAGATCGTATACACGATTGACGACGAGTCATTTCAATCTCTTCATTCAAACACCGCGTGTAATCGTCGAACGTTATCGTTCGCGCTACGACGTTACTCTTTACGCCTTTCGCTTTTTTTAGTTTCTCTCTTGCCATCCACCTTCACCGCGTACATCTTCGCTCTGAGACCAACGAATTCGGTCATTATCACACCGTTATTTTCGTCTTTCATCAGACCAGGTACTTTTTTGTTCGCGAGAGGCATACCGTACGCGTTGTCCATCGGATAATCACTCGTGTCGAATCTAGCGATGTCACGTTTCATAGTCTCGTAAACGTTCTCGCACTCGACGTTGTATACAAGACTGTCCGTGTCGGTGTACATAATTTTACATTTGTCGCGAAATAGTGGTAACATATACTCGTGATGAAATTCGTACAAGCAGACTTTCGATATGTCGAGTATACACCTCGAGTTTGCGCAGTTCGACGGCGATTAAATTTTCCGCAAAGATGCTACGGCTGTGGAAATTCGGTTTTGCGATCATTGTCTCCGCACCGTACCGTCCGTCCCATTTTGTTAATAATTTTACGTCAACGTGATTGCGCACATTCTCCATAGTTTTACCGAATACCGCGTTGTTCATTAATTTATATAAATTTTTCTCGAAATCATTTTTTGCGCGAATTCTGAAATTTGTATTGAGTTCAATATAATCGCGAAGCCATGGAGATTGCGCGAATTGTAGTACTCGATGAATCTTTGTTACGCGAAGACCGTGACGAGTACATTGCTGTAGGTTGCGGTAGTGGATGACGTAACGCTGTTTATCGTACAGCGTCGCTAAAAGTTTAGCCTCGCGCTTGCCGGGCGGCTTCGCGCGTCGGACAAAACGGCAGGTCAGTGTGCAGATTGTGTAGATGTTGTGGATACTCGAGATCGACTTCGAGAATGTAACCGATGGATGAATCCAGAGCGATCGCACTCAAAATTCGCAGCGTCTTCGACCCATCGAAATTCGGCGTATGGCAATGGTTGACACATCGCCCATCCGTATAAATTGTTAACATCGTAGTACATCAAGTACGACGATGGTTCCGATGAGTCGTACGAACGCATGTACTTGTTATTAGCCTGTGCGTATCTACTGGAACATTGACTGAGACCACCGCGTATACCGCGCTCGATGAACATTACCATATCGATGTCGGTGAATAACTCGAATCTTATACACGTATGTTTTAGCATCGCATCTCACGTGAAACCAGGCAATGTATAGTAATGCGCAGGATCGAGACCGTAACTCGCGACACAACTTTCGCGGAAATTTTCGAAAATGTCGGCCAATAACAAGACATCAGTTTTCAAGTACAGATCACTGTACTCGCCGAGCGTTTGAATGGAGAATCACTTCCAGACGTTCACGGCGTGAGCGTAATCGCTCTCGGATACTGTATCGCCTGTCAACGAACTGAAAAATAATTCGCACGGTGGTAAGCTCGTGTCCTGCAATTTTTCGACGCGATCAATGTACTCGTACGGAAAGACACCTTTTCGTGTGAGTAATTCAAATTCTTCATCTGATAATGTTGGAAATTCGGAACGTACAATTTTTAATTTGTCTCTGGTTAAAAACGATGTCAATTTATCGAGGCTTGCGTTTAGAAATTTTAAAGAATCGATAAATCGTAATTTTATGCAATTTTTCTGAAAATTCTTTTCATTTGTGTCTTTGGTGCTATCGACATTTTTAGTGAATGAAATATATTTTTCTTTAGTTATCGGTAATAAACTTATATGTCCTTCGAACGCGGTAGCAATTTCTTTAATTATAAAATGCGCGTCGTAGCCTGATAAATTGTGAAAAACGATCGGAATATAAAATGAATTTTTATAATTTAAATTACAATTTGCATGCGCTGGACCACGGAATCTACCAGTGAGATGGCAATGATCGGAACGAACGGTTTCTCGCAAATATGGCAACGCGTCGTGCTACGGTACGCCTCCAATTGTTCTTTCGACAACGTTTCCATGGGTACGTTGGTGGATACTATATTTTTAACTTGATGCGCCAAATCATTGAGTTGTCGCGCGAACCACGTTATGCAATCTTCATCGCGACGGAACCGATACAATGATAACGCGTCGTTGTATGAACATCGCACGTAGTATCCTATACTAAATACCTCGTGCTGTTGATGCGTACGACGATGACGATGCATTTTCCCTTTCAAGTTCCATCTTCCGTAGAACGCACTCCAAATCAGCAGTAGACGATGAATGGGGCGCTCTGCTTATTGCAGTGGTTCTCAAATTCAAGCCACTTGTCGTCCACGCTCGGCAGTTTGATAGCGAAGTCGTTCATCTTTTCGCAGTCCATTACGTGCGACTGCAATTTTTCGTTGGTATTGAAGTAGTGCATGCATCTGAAAAAAGAAAAAAAAATTATAACTATTACCATTATTTTATTAATGAGACGGAAAATTATAATAATTTTTCATGTATATTTACCGATCGCAGAAAAATTTCTTGTTCTTTTTTCTACTAATCTGCGAACTCACGAGACGGGATAAGTTTTTTATCCATGCAAAATGTCCAATACCATCGTTGCGTGGATCTTGCACGTACAGCATGTTGACGTGTTTCTCCTTCTTTTCATTGGTGAGTCGCAGAGGAAGGACCTGTTTATTCTCAATGCCGTACACGTTGATCGACACCGCGTTCAACCGTTCGAATTTATAAATATCCTTTAAAGTGATTGGAAACTCAATGTTTGCGAGATTTAGTACTGTTGTATAATGTGGATATGACGATTCCCAATTTACATATGTTTCTGCAGGGTACAGAGCGGCGACTACCGACCACGCGAAACATGCATTGTCTGCCGAATGAACACTGATCACCGCCCGTTTCGTCACTATTTCTCGTGGCACTTCGATGTGACATCCCGCGTGCATTGGATTATGTTTATTTACATTCACTATTAAATTAAGGATTCGCGACAATGCCCACCCGCTGTCGCGTTCCTGGAATTCTTCGAGCGATGCTAGGATAGGCTCGACGACGTGTCGCTCGTACCACTCGTGCATATCGGTGCAACGATATATTTCGCTGTTCTTTGTAATTATGCTCTTATTGGCACGTTTATCCTTCGTCGCAAACTCGCCATTGAACGCAGTATTCACTTTTGCGCTACCGTGTCTTTCTACTGCGTCTCGCACACGCTCGAACACTATTTCCTTCGCGTCTTCAAAAACCGTCGCGGCTCAATGTGATTAGAGTTTATCACAGCACCTGTCGATACACGATTTTCAAACGCGGCGTCGATCTCTCGCCAGATGAGAGATCTTTCGTCGCGATTCGCGTACTCGCCACTCGCGTAGTCGCCACCAATGTGCATGAAACGTTGCTCCAATTGCACTTTTGCACTCGCGAGTCGTGCGATCCTCGCCACCATGAATTGACTGTATCCAACGGCGAGACGCGGACGCTTGGCACGACAAAGTTCTTCAAGCTGCTCGATGCACTCGTCACATCGTTGCAGCCACGCGAAATATTCCACCAGAGTAGCGACCCGGCTGTTCCAACAATTCGCGTACTCGCTCGTGATTTTCCATGTCTTTTTTTTTTACAGTCTTTAGATCACACTCTTCTACGGAGCACTTGCATGTGATTCATTCACAATACTATTCGCAATAGTTTTTTTCAATGTGTGCACTGTGGGCACTTGTTGCATGGAAATATAAGGTATGTTGGTAGTCTGCAATTTGTGCAAGACTGACCACTTAGCGCGTAAATATGTCCAACATCGTGTTTCCTATTATGAGATACAATCCTGCGATATCAGTCTCATTCAAACGTATCATGCATTCTGCACATATACGTAAAGCACCATCCGTCGTTATATAATAACAATGGATTATACAATGTTTTGTATGGTTGTTCAGTGCACGGATTTCTGATGATGACACAAACCTTTGTATATAATCTGTATCAATCTCGCTCAAATCGTTAGTATAGCCAGCGTCGTCCGATAATGTTTCTTCGTCGGAATCGATCTCTTGATCCATTAGTTCTTCGAAGTTCACTTCTTCGAGTTCTTCGAACACTTCGTCTCTGATATGTGCGAACTGTTCCCGATCTGCGTTTCGAATATACTGGACTGCGTTGGCTATGTTCGCATGATTAACCATATTATGCTTATCAATAACTGAAGCATCAGTAACTGAAGCGACTGATTCCTTGGTCTTCCAGGACACCACTGTGGTACATCGAGCACTTATGCACTTTTATATATTTCATTATGTCTAATGGACTCCGTCCAAAATTTCTCCGTTTCATGAAAATTTCAACAAAGAAAGGAAAAAAAAACAATCGTTAGTACAAAGCATGAACATAAAACTCAAACTTTAACGATCACTGATCTGTGAGTGATAATATTCAAGAAACTTGCCATTAGAAAATCTTCCCAACGATATTGGAAACATAAACAAAAACATAGATCCTTAGAATCGTCAGATCTATGATAAAATTTATGAAAAAGATTACAAATCATGTAGAAAAAATCCTATTTACATAGGATCCACATTTAGATTTTGTATTTACTGAACCGATCGTGTATAAATAAAGACTCATATTTTCATTGTATTATACAAAAGAAACTCGTACTCTATTAATTCTTCCATCCTTTCTTCACTCGTAGCACGCGCGCTCTATCTTTCTCAAACATGCAAGCCTTTATTATCGATACATTTTCAAAGAAAAGAAAAATATGTCATGGTCAAATTCAAACCTTTATTATCAATGCATTTTTAAAGAAAAACATGATCTAATTTTGATAACAAAAAAAGGAGCCCTATTGTATAGAAGCCCTATTGTGTAGGAGATTAGACCTTTCACCCTCTTTCCCCCGCGTTAGGTATTCCCCGCGCCTACAAGTACTTCCCCGCACCCCGCATTCCCCTCTAGCCCCATGACTTAGAACCCGCCTAGTATATCTACTTGAGTATAAACTCAATTGACAGCTTGGATTCGAATTATATAATAAATGTTTATTTTACCTTTATGTGTTCTACGAATGATGTGATGCGAAATCAAGCGAAATCCGAAATGTCAAATTTTTATGTAAGCTACGTCATCGCCTCAAAAATCTTCTCCTTTTCATATTTTCGACAGTAGCTGTTACTCGTTTATTGCGACTCTCATTTACTTATGATTTCATTAACACTGTATATCGACAGTAAAATGAAACGGGTGATTCGCAGGATAATAATTAATCAATAATAAATTTATCGATATTAGGTCGATAAGTAATTATAAATTTGACGCATTGCGCGAATAAATGAAATCAGTAAGATTTGTAATATTGAGAATAAATTTCTTATTATTATTTTCTATTCAGCAATATTAATAATGTAGCTGTTACATATAACAATGCTTCAAAAGCCATAGGATGTTTAGATGTTCAAGGATATCTCTCATTAATTATACTACAAAATGCGTAATATCATAACAAATTTTTAAAAAAAGTGAAAAAGGCGTACTCTTAGAAAATGTTCTGAGAAAAAAACCGTTACATAAACTATTATACGTGCTTATTATTAGGTGTTGGAATTAATTCGTAGCGTTTTACAAGTGATGGGAAGTACTTTCATTAATGTATTTTTTAATGCTCATGTGAAATAAATAACATTCTTTCATTAAAAAACGCTACGAATTAATTCCAACACCTAATATAATATATGTCCTTTTCAATCGAACTTTTCCAATATTTTCACGTATCATCAGAAACAACGGAGATATTTTAAATGATTAAAGGAAAAGATAACTTCCTATATAAATAAGCTTGGAGTAGGAAGTTATCTTTTCCTACAAGGAGCATACATACAAGCACATATAATAATTTATTTAATGATATATAGAATGTTTCCTTTAATTTAATCATTTAAAATATCTTCGTTGTTTTTGATGATACGGGAAAATATTGGAAAAGTTGTTCAATTGAAAAGGACACATATTATGATGAGAAAAAAATTTTTCTCATAGTCATAGTTCTTGAGATTTCAAGATCATTATGATTTTTTAAAATGGAAGTATATTTTCATTAATGTAGTAACGTAGTTCATAAAAAAAAATTTCCATATGTTGTCCTTCAGATGACCTTGAACATAAAAAAATCACATTTATATAGGAAAATGAAGAGTTAACATACTTAAATGTTTTCAATGAAGATATTTATTTACTTTAGTTCAGAAAATATTTGAAATGATTGCCATTAACTTTCATATAGTTTTGAATGCGATAAATAAATGATTGTTTCGCATTTTCAATGATTTCTGGGTGATTCTAATCGTCGATACATGCACGTCGAATTCTTTCTTGCATTTCCTGTGTTGTGAAGATATTACAATAAACTCGACAACCATCATGCTGGAACCATTTGTCAACAACTGATATTGTACATGGATTGTTAGCTATTGCCATCAAAACAAAAAGTTTTCATCATCTTTGCGTCACGAATGATTGTAAACATTACTTATGCTAGCTCGCACAAAGTTGTGCTCATTTCACAGTATGTTTATAAACATTTACATAGGAACATGAATCGCTAGAAATACTTAAAGACATTCAATGTAATCTTGATATCGCATTAAAGTAGTTGTTTTAGCATTATACGCATTTCTGTAATCAAGAAAAAAAAGTAGAAACAGTTTTTTAATTTATAGAATCAGGCCGAAACTCAGTGCAAGAAAGAATTCGTGCATGTATCAAGATCACACATCAATCAGAATTACTCGGAAATCATTAAAAATATGAAACAATCATTTATTTATCGCATTCAAAAATGTATGGAAGGCAATCATTTCAAACATCTTCTAAATTAAAGTAAATAAATATCTTCATTGAAAACATTTAAAGATGTTAACTCTTCTTTTTCCCATATAAATGTGATTTTTTTTATATCCAAGATCATCTGAAAGACAACATATCATATATGGTTGAATTTGTTTTTTTATGAACTGCATTACTATATTAATGAAAATATGCTATTCCATTTTAAAAAAATCGCGCTGTCTCTGAAATCTCAAAAACTATGATCTTGAGAAAAATTTTTTTCTTGTCATAATATGTGTCCCTTCCAATCGAACAACTTTTCTCTGTAGTATTTTCGTATATCATCAAAAACAACGGAGATATTTTAAATGATCAAGTTAGAGAAAACACCCTGTATATAAAGGAAAGGCTATGATGAGATATCAAGGTCATTTTGAATAAATGTTAGAAGTCTATGGGCAAAATTTTAAAAAATAATAGATTATTTTGAAAGGAATTTAATAAGCTTTAAGATAACGTTATATAAAATTTAATTCAAATTCTTTTTTTTTTTTAAATTAAAGAAAGTAAAAAGTGGGCAAATCACAAAGTCAAAAAATTATCCTCCTAATATGAGATGCCCCGAGAAATCGATAGTAAAACTCAAAATATATTAGTATTACAATTAAAAAAACTTTATTTCATGTTTCTAAAATGCAAACAAACATAGCCAAAAAAAAATAAGCATGCGATAAATTATACCCAAAACTCGTCTTCAGGTAGTTGGAATCAAGCATCATAGAAATAAGCACTCGACATTCATTCATTGTCTTTTTTTATTATTGTATAATAACATTTACTTTTTAATAACGATTTTCACTATAATATAGGAGCATGGGTTATTTCATATTAGAAATATCCTAGGTATGTCATATTACGATTTCCAAGCCTTATGACGATCATCAAATCTAACTTTTATAATTAAACTATTCAACATATTCCATATTTTTCTATTAGTACGACCTTACCTTATCACTACATGAAGAATTTATTGCCAAATATTTATTTATTAAATAATAAACAAGATTTAAAGACTCATCTCAATAAAACTTGAAGACATCCAAATTTTAAATCTTTTCAATAACTTCAGGCATAATCTAATGAATTTTCTACTAAAAAGTTTTCAATCCAAGAGCAATAAATTCATGATAGAGCCAACAGATAACGTTTATTAGTTTAACAGAACGCCACTATCCCATATTAGGCTACTATCTCATAATAGGGGGCTTTATACGTGTGTGTATATATATATATATATATATATATATATATATATATACATGTATATGTATATGTATATGTACAGTATGTATACTTAGGTTTTATTATATAAAAATGAAAGATTACTTAGGATCGTATTGTTGGAATTGTATTATTTATTTATTTTGGTATGGTTGATATGAAATTTAATTTGGCGTCAGAGTTGTTGATATCAAATCATTCATACAACTTGGATTTTATTTTTTAATTTAATAGAATTTAACTTGATTAATACTGTAACATTTAAATTTAAATTTTTCATTTAATACATTAGTTTTTTGAAAAGTAATTTTTAATGTAGAATTAAATCTGTCATTACTTGAATTGGAAGAAGAAGACCTTCAATAAGAATCCTATCCTTAAAGAATAACTAAAAAAACCTACTATTATATGGGTTGGACGCTCGGATTTTATTCGATAAGTACATATATTCTTAGCGCCTTTTTTTACATTTTTTAAAAAAATAAGTTTGTACTGATATAACGCGTTATGTAGTGCTGAATGTCTTTCTATAAACATTTTACTGGTAAATATTACACAACAACAAAAGAGTACCTAGCCTGAATGACCCTAACGAACTTGACATATGTTGTCAAGGTCATCACCCTGAGTGACCTCCAACAAGCTGTCGTTCTTTATTCGTTAAAAAGTTATTAACCCAAAAGTTTGAGAAATAATGTCTTTTTCTGCTATATAAAACAGAAATTTTTTGTTATAAAATATATTTTACGATTTTACGTACAAAGCGACTCTTACCCCCCCCCCCTCCCCCTGTCCCTCTGCTAACGATATATCTACACAAACTTGCATAGCCGCATAAACGTATACATATAATTATACGTATAAAGGAAATTATCCAATCGCATTTCTCTTATAAAGACGCATGTAAAACGTGATTGGATAATTTTCTTTATGCATACGTTTATGTGGTTATGTAAGTTTATGTGGATACCCTAACAGGCTCGCAACTTCCACGCAAAGCGATTCCCCCATCCCACTTTACCCCTACTTCAGGGCATACGACTTCCACGCGAAGCTATTCCCACTCCATCTCCTCCTTTGTTTAGATGCGCACGACTTTTTATGCGAGAGAGGAGAATAAGGTGGACTTGGCGTGGAAAGTCGTGCGCCCCTTGACAGGAGAGAAGATGGGGTGAGAGTCACTTCGTATGGAAGTCGTGCGCCCCTCCCTCCCCGTAAGCAGAGGGGGAGATAGAGATGAGAGTCACTTCACATGAAAGTCGTATACCTCTAAGCAGGGCTCCCCTAATGTAATATGATGACATTCATTTGTATATCTAAACGCGTCGCATGTTTATATTGACATCATTTCAAGTTTATTTTCTAAGTAGAACAAAAAACTTAAAAAACTGTTGAAAAAACGCAAAATAGATTATAAATAAATGTTTTTAATACATCACTAGTGTCCGTATAGGAAATGTTAGAAATAAATAAATCAATTAAACATTTATGAAATCGGTATAAAAATTATTATAAAATGTTTTTTTTATTGTAAAAAAATCATTTTAAAACGTTTAGTTAGAAGTTTGCAACGGCTACAGCACACAGCATATAAACAGCTAATGAAGGAGCGGTTAGAAAATCATTGATTTGTCACTCTCAAAGAGACGAATATTATATTTAGAGCGTAATTGCAAATACAGGATATACTAGGCCCGATTGCATCAATGTTATTTTAATTTTAAGTGAGACTTAAAACTCTCTTTGTTCCTGTCTCTTTTTCGATTTTAAAACGAGGTAAAGAGAGCTTTAAGTCTCGCTTAAAGTCAAAGTAATGTTGGTGCAATCGGGCCTAAGGATGCTATTTCATTTGTGCGTTTTTGTTGACAAATATGTATATTATATGAAACAGTTGCGGGCCCGATTCCCAGTTTTTGATTGACGACCGCTCACCAATTAACAAATGAATCATATTTGCGCTTCACTTATAATATACAACTTTACCAGAGTATCTCAAGTAAGAACTATTACGGACAAAGCGCGAATGAGACAAAATCGGAAATAAATTTGTGCAATAATCCATTACACATCCAGGCATTGTAACTTGACAAATTCATGTCTTTATTTCATTAAAATAATAATTCCAGTGCAATTCTTCACCACTCACTTATTCTTTCCATTTATATTTTATCTTAAAAAGCGATTTTAAAACGTTTGTACAACGCGGTTATTTAATCGATTCCTAAAAAACGTTTTTAAAATAACTTTAAACGATTTTAAAACAATAACCATTCCTAAAAATTTGATAAACATAGTTGTTCTACTTGGATTTTTATTATCTTCTGTATCTGTAAATTCTTAGCAGTTTTGTTTGAGTCCTTCCAAGTGTACGATTCTTGGTCTGTTATATGTATATTGATACGAATAAGTGTTATTAGTAATATTACATTTACACGAATTTATATATTTAACATATAATTCTGATGATCTAATTTCATTAATAAACAAGTTATTCGTGATAGTGTTTAATTGTGTGTGTGTGTGCAAATTGTGGAAATTTATTAACTTATGAAAATATCCAGTGAGAAATGATAATGAAATTGATGTCAATTCGACATCGATTTGATGATTTCCACGTCGAATCGACATCGATTCGATATTGATTCCATTATTATTTCTCATTGAGTACTAATTTTTAGAAACCCAAACATTTTCTCATTCACTGCACTTATATAAATATTATACATGGATAAAAAAGACAATGTGTAACATGTAACTTTAAGATGAGCATATTGAATATAACTTATTTTATCTGCTAAAGCTTATTTGGATACAATAGAGATTTCTTGCTTTATTGCATATTTTTTGTTAATAAAACCATCACAATAATCTTTTTTATGAAATATGTGATAAAATTGTTATTAATTTAACTAATTTTTGCAGAGAGATAAATTAATGTTCATATAAATAAAATATATTGTATAAATAAAGTATATATGTTGTATAAGTAAGTTGTAAATATATTATATAAGTAAAGTATATATGCTCATTATGTATATATACAGTCGAACCTCCGTAAAGTTAATCTCCGATTTTGTTTTAACATCCGCAAAAGTCATGTCTTAACCTCCCATATAGTAATCGAGCATGCGCATTTGTTTACTTTTATGGACGTCGATTGGTTCCGACAAGTTTTATAGAAGTTCAACTGTATACATCTTTATATTATTTTTCACATTAGTTATTAAATGATTAATTAATAAAAGAATAATAATAACTTGGTGGATAAGGGATTGTCATAGACGAAGCGGTACTTGGCAGTAGGAAATTTAATAAAGGTCGCATCTTGAAAAAACAATGCATATTTGGCGGAATAAAACACAACACAAAGAAAGTTTTTATTATACCTGTAGAAAATCGGCTTTTAGAAATTTTATTATCATTAATTCGTAAATATATTACCTCTGGATCGATTATTTATAGTGATATTGCTGGCGCACATATACCCTATAAGCATAATATTATTTGATATTAAGTAATATTTTAGATATATTCTTAAAATATTAAATGTAACATTTTAAGAATATTGTATTAAAATTATATAATATTAAGTAATATTCTCGAAATATTAATGGAAGGTTATATGTTCACCCTCCTGATAATATTGTATGATTATTAAAAGTAATATTATTTAATGATACTGTACTATACTAATATTGTATAAACATTAAAAAGTATTATAACAAAATTTACTTTACTTTGTAAAACTGTTACAACTGTTTAGTATAAGCAATAAGATAGGAAAACAAGACCGTTTATGTTAAATAACATTACTTTAAATCCGAAGCGCCATTACGGTCTAAGTATTAAGATGTTGAACTAATATATATATATTTTTCAAACGAATGAATTAATTTCAGAAATAATAATTACATGTCGATATGGTTGTCGACATTAAGTATGTTTAGTATAAGTATACGTTTAAAGACTGAAAATAATTTTGACGCGCAATTGTAGAACTGAATACTTAAAATCATGCGAAAACGTTTTTTTAGCACAAGATGCAGGATAAACTGATAAGAACTTTTCGTTACTGGATTGTGAATTCAAATTGCATCAAATTAAAAATAATTAATTATAATTTATAAATATTTTAATAATTAATATTTCAGAGATATTAAGACATAATATCTAGGATATTGTATAAATGGACACATAATTTCTATGGAATACTCTTATAATATTAAAAAATATTATATGGTATTTTCGAAATATTAGGTTGGTGCATATGAAATGTCGGATTTTTAAATGAATATATAAAACTGCATATCCTTTTTCAAAATCTGTTTATTTTATTAAAATATGCTCCATTTGTTTCAATACAGTTTTCCCAACGAGATTTTGATGCATAGATGCCTGTCTTAAAGAAATTCTGATCTAATTTTCAATTTTTCATGCATTTCGCCAATGTACTGACAGTACTTTTCGGCTGCAATTGTCTTCCCAGTTCGAAGGAATGAGTAATGAATTACTCCAGTCACATTCCACCAAACTGTTAAAATTTTCTGTGAAAGTGATGGCCTTGGAGTATGAGCACAAGCCTCATTCCTATCAAGCCACCGAGCACATTCCTATTGTCGTAAAGAACCCATTTTTCATCACAAGTAATAATCCGATCGAAAAATGGCTCTCGATGAAATCGGGTTAGTAATGATGAGCATACGTTCAATCCAGCTTATTTCACTCGGTTAGTTCGTGCGGTACCCATTTATTCATTTTTTTCACCTTGCCAATTTCAGAAAGGTGTCGCAATATCATTGTATGGTCAACTTTCATTCTGGTAGCAAGTTCCCTTATAGATACAGTTGGATTCGTTTCCACCAATGCTTTCAGAGCATCATTTTTCACAGACGTTTTGGGTCTTCCACGCGGTTCATTTTGTAGGGAAAAATCATCAGACCGAAATTTTTCAAACCAACGCTGCACTTTTCGATCGTTAACAGTATTCTCCCCAAATGCCTTTATATTGCGTGCAGCTTTTGCAGCATTATTACCAAGTTTATACTTATATAAAAAAATTACTATGACTCTCAGAGTATGATTCTGTTTGTAGATCTTCGGTTAGCTAAACGCCTTAGGAAGACCATAAGAGAAATTGAGTTTTATTTCTTTTAGAAATAAAGTCTTTTAGAAATAAAGTCTTCTTCAAACCAATTTTTCAAGATGGAATTAATTGTTCCCTATGTTTTTAATGGAATTTTTATTGATTATATTATAAATATCCATGTTATGTAACAGAACCTCCATTTTATTCACGAACTCAATCTTGTCCATTGCCACCATGACATTACAAAGGTAATGTCACGGTGTAAATCACATTGGCATTTGCTTTATAGAAAGTAGAGATTGCTTTATATAAAAGTATAATTTTTTCTTTTCCAATGTTCTTATCAGTTCATTCGTTCAAAAAATTTTGAAGCCGTTTTCCTTTTTCAACTTTTATCACAGTAAGACAAAATTTTTCTTTTCGTTTTTTTTTTATTATTTTGGATTTTTATATTTTTTATTTTTATACATGTTCTATAATTTATGTACTTATTGTTAGATTTGAATATGAGATGTTATATTCTTAATTCTCCCATTCTTGTGACTATATATGGGTTTTCCATTAACGACCGAGGTATTAATTGTTTTTAATGACGGAGAAATCATTCGCATCAGAGTAACTTATAGGGAGATCGAAAAATGTGCGACTTATTAAAAAAATTTTGTACATACAGATTTCATTTTAATCTTCGACACTCGATGTATAATTATCCATATGCTATAGATAGGTATATGTTTTAATTTTCTCTAAGACTGAAAAAAGCTAAGTAAAGTCCAAAATTGAGCGCGCGCGCGCGTGTGTGTGTGTGTGTGTGTGTGTGTGTGCGCGCGTATATATATACGCGCACACACACACGCACAGGTGTACAAATAAGTTTCCGCCGTTTGACAAAAGACGGCGCCACTAGTAAGCTATGGTTAAAATTGTCTGATCTAAAACATTATATCGTAAGACATCTGTCAACTACATAACCTTGAAATACTAGCGATTTTGTATCAGCATTATATATTTTTTTTTGTGCGAAAATGCCGAGTTTTGAGCCGAATAAGCGTCATTTGCGGAAACTTTTGATTTACTTCTTTAATTTGAAGAAATCTGCAGCTGAGGCTCATCGATTGCTTGTAGAAGCATATGGTGAGGCTGCCTTAAGTGAGAGAAGTTGTCGTGAATGGTTTCAAAAATTTAAGAACGATGAATTTGACGTCGAAGACAAAGAACGTAGCGTAAGGCCGAAAATGTAGGAAGACGCGGAATTGGAAGCATTATTGAATGAAGATTCGTGCCAAACGCAAAAAGAACTTGCACTTACATTAGGAGCGACTCAACAAGCAATTTCACATCGTTTGAAATCATTGGGAATGATTCAAAAGCAAGGGAATTGGGTTTCATATGAACTGAAGCCGAGAACGCCAATTTTCCATATGTAAAATGCTGCTTGTCAGGCATAAACGAAAGAGTTTTTTACATCGTATAGTCACTGGTGATGAAAAATGGATCCACTACGATAACCCAAAAAAGAGGAAATCATGGGGATCACCTGACCATGCTTCAACATCGACAGCCAAGCCGAATATTCATGGAAAAAAACTCATGTTGTGTATTTGGTGGGATCAGCATGGTGTCGTGTATTATGAGTTGCTCAAACCGAACGAAACCGTTACTGGAGCTTTCTACCGAACACAATTGATGAGATTGAGCCGAGCACTCAAGGAAAAACGCGCCCACTACTACTCCAGGCATGACAAAATTATTCTCCTGCATGATAATGCTCGATCACATGTTGCGGCGCCGATCAAAACCTACATGGAAACACTCAATTGGAAAGTTCTACCTCACCCGTCGTATTCACCAGACATTGCCCTTTCCGATTACCATCTATTTTGATCGATGGCGCATGGCCTGTCTGAGTAGCACTTCACATCATATGAAGATATCAAAAATTGGATCGATAATTGGATAGCCTCAAAAGATGAAGCGCGTTCTTCCAACGCGGTATCCGTATGCTACCAGAAAGATGGGAAAAAGTAGTGGCTAGCGTTGGACAATACTTTCAATAAAACATTATGTATCGTTCTTTCATAATAAATGCTTAATTTTTTATTAAAAACGGCGGAAACTTATTTGTACATCTAATATATACTTTTATGTACATTTTATATTATCTTACACAACCAAATTTATATAAAGCAATATGTATATAATATTGCTATTATTACAGTTACATTAAGCAATGGGTAATTATTTAAAATACCCCCCTCCCTCACACCTGAAATCTAAATAAAAATGTTTTCGACGCGTTTTCGTTCAAAACGAAATAATCGTGAATTATTAAACGTTAAATGTTCGAGATATTAAATATTAAGATATTTGTCATCCCGACTTGATACAGCACTATGTATACGTTCTGTACTTTAATTTCACAAATTCATTGCTTTAAAAACAAAAATTTGTTGCATTAGCAGTGTGCTTTTTAAAACAGTGAATTTGTTTAATTTATGATTTTGAAAGCATTCATCAGCTTTTTATATTTTGTTGGATTACAAAAAGATAGACATAAAAAAGGTAAAGATTCATTCTTTCAAACGCTGTAAATAGAATTTGTTTGCGATTTTTAATTCGAGTCATGAAACTTTGTAAAATACGTACAAAATTTTTAGAGATTTGAAGTCTATCTATTTACAATTCCCTAAAACTTTGTGAAAAATTAATTAGATCAAAATATCAATTAATCGGCCTCAAAAGTAGAGACTTCAAGCTTTAAAATACTTTTTTAAAAATCTCGTTATGATTATTTTTGACGAAGTTACACTCTCTCGAACATTACCTATTTTAGGAGGATATACTAAATGATCCTTCAATTTTTTTGTGTATTGTATTTATAACATCAAATTCTTTTAAATTTGTTAACATCAAATTTGTTCCTTATTGTTTCTTTTTTCACGAAACGTGAAAACATTTCCACGAAACTGTTATAATTAATATTCACGATTAATTTTTTATACGTTATCCTTTCATAAGTATCTTATTAAAGAATTACGATGTATATGAAATACTTATGCATAATATACTATGCTTTTTGTAATAATACGATAGAAAAAAAAGAAATGTACTCTTCTTCGATTTTATAATAGATTACGATGAACTACGGTAATTGATTATCCTCGAGAGCACAATGCTATGTAAAATATCAATAATACGGTTAACAGCGAAGAGCTTTTTTAATTATGCGATAGCGAGCTTAGAATTTCTACTACGTAAATACATTATTAATTACGGCAGATTTTCAGTGAAGTATACAGATTTTTGAAGTATACATAGAAAGAGAGATTCCAACAAAACTTGCAATGAAACATTATGTTTTTATTGATATTTTATCGTATTCCGATGAAATCATACTCTCCTAACAGGAAACGATAGGGAATGGTGGAGAATGATATTATTTCTTTCGGATACCTTTTTCTTAAAATTTTTGCCTTTTGAGATTTAGAGAAGACAGATTGCGATAGAAATTAATTAGATTAATTTCGTAAATTTTCATAGGTTTCATTACTTTCTTTCTTTCGACATTTTTATTCATCGAAGTTTATTATAGTTTGTATTTGTCTTATTTTTACAGTGTTAGTATTATATTACACATGTAACGTAATCGCGAATGTGCGCAGCGACCATAGACACGAGTCTTTTGGTGCGGTGCGATGAGACGTGTGAGCGGCGATGCCGGGCGCTAAGCAATGGCGTGCTTCCTCTCTTACTTCTCCAATGCGTTGCCGGTGTAGCTTATGTTTGAAAAAGTGGGCCGGGTTATACTTCTTACGGAATGTTTCTATCGGCGCGCTCTCATTAGTACAATTGCAAACATTAATATGTCGATTATTATTACGAAAACTAAACGATAAAGGACTTTTATGTTTATTTCGATCCCATCTACCTTCCTATGAGCGATTGGAGAAGTCTCACGGAACACCTGTATGTGTGTATATATATATATATATATATATATATATATATATATTATATATATAATATAATATTCAAATAATTAACTAATAATAATAAATAATAAATAGTATTTTTATTAAGATTTTATGCGGGGAAGTATTCTAAATAATTAGCAAACTATGTAATAGTGTGTTTATTACACAACTTATTATTTTTTAACTTTATATATAGAGATTTAAGCCCTATAATCTTTCGAAAACAATTGTAACCTCAATAACTATCCGCCAACGATCATTACATTCAGCAGAAACTGCTTTCAATATCCATAGAAAACTTCTTACAACTCTTAATATGATTGATTCTTGCTATTATTCTTCACTGGACTAAATGTAGAAACCAATCATAATAAAGAACCATTGAATGCTTGCTGAGCTGAACGCAGCTTATGACATGTGCTAACCATAATTAAGAGTTACTACTAATTCCCTACTGATACATCTTATTGATTAATCGAGTTAGTTTCTAGATTCAGTCAAAATCTAAAGAACGTACATACAATGAGAACTCATTTTTAATTAATCAAAAACTTATGTTAATGAAAATACTTTCATTTATTAATAATACAGTTAATGATATGTTATTAGGTGTTGGAATTAATTCGTAGCGTTTTACAAGTGATGGGAAGTACTTTCATTAATGTATTTTTTAATGCTCATGTGAAATAAATAACATTCTTTCATTAAAAAACGCTACGAATTAATTCCAACACCTAATACATCCAAACTCCAGAAAAGGAAATAGGTTTAAAAAAAGAGAGACTAGGAAGGACGGAGTGTGGAAGGATGTTAAAGCAGACACTATGTCTCGCACGCATCCGCGTGGTAGGGGATGGGGCGAGTCGAACGCAACTAAGTGAAACGTAGGTCAACGTCTTGGTAAGACGCTATGCTCAGTCTCAAGAATCGTGCGATCGTGGGTCCTATTTTGGGTCAAGGAACTTAATCTCTTTAACTTGGGATAGGATCGTGTGCGAACCTATGATAGCAGGATATTTGTACGAAGGAGTAATAAAAGATATTACGAGCAATTTATTTGAATAAGCACACTTATATATATATATATATATATATATATATATATATATATATATATAAAATATATATACATATACAGGGTGGCATGAATATACGGCCCCACTCGTTTCGAACAAGTAGAGCGGACTAAACTGAATAGAAAAGTCTTTTACTATTTTGCAATGCTCGCAATAATTAACGAGATATTAACGTTTAAGGGGATGCTGGAGTGTCCTGTTTTATCATTAAATTTTAAAAACGCCTTTCTCGTAACTGTGTTTATGGATTGAAAAATCCTTCTCCACAAAAGTATTGACAACAACGCAAATCGCCAGCTACATTTGAATACGAAAAACGAAAGAAAATTAAAGACTTACAGTTTTGTTATCGCTTCTGTAGTCAACACATCACAATATGTGTTGCATATAAGAGTTTCAGATCTTGCACGTTCATAAAAAGTAGCTGGCGAATTGCGGAAAACCTAAACAAACAATCCTATGCTTTTAGAAACGCGGTAGGAGTTTTAGTATAAGAGAAAGGCATATACAAAAATTTCGTTTGTATATTACGAATGAAATTGACGTGAAGCCATGAAACAGTATTTTAGTTCCGCGATATTCCGACAGCGGCGCTGTCATAAAAAGTGCGTCGCTGAACCATAGAAATGATCTGAATTATCGACCTACTCAGGTCCATATCAATAAACGTGCCCTGGTCAAAGTTTTTTCTTTTGAGAGGAAAAATAATAAAATAAATATGATATTAGTTATTTCAATTTTGTTGAAATAATTTCTTTCTAAACAAGAAACATACTATATTATTTACAAATGAAGATAATTATTTTAATTACACTGTTCTGTCTTTTACATACATTTTATTTAGTAAATTATTGATGCATGTGTATAAAATAATACACATATATATATATATATGTATATATATATATATATATATATATATATGTATATATATATATATATATATATATATATATGTATATGTATATGTATGCACGCATATATACGCACACGCGTGTGTATGTATGCTATTATATATATACACACACACTCCTCTTTCTCCCCCTCTCCCTCTCTCTCTCTCTCTCTCTCTCTCTCTCTCTCTCTCCATATGGTCGCTTGTTTCTAGCGATCGAAAATGCTTTCTGGAAAATTTCGGCCGCTCAATGTGTATAATTAAGAGGAGAAGGCACATTATAGATAACATATAAGTTTTAATAAATTATGCTAATCCTATATCTCTCCAATTTATGTATAATAGCAAAAATAATTTCAAAACACGATAATTTACGAGATATTGATATTTCTATGATTTTCCATGAGCGGTATATGCCACGATCATAGAAATGATTTGCAAGACCTCGGCGTGGTCTCACGCGTAAGATGCGAGATCTGAATGTTAGAGATCTCATGATCAATTCCTTTTTTCTTTTTTCATAATTTTTTTTTTATTAAATAAGTGACATTGTTAACAAACATATATTACAGGCTAAATATATTTTTATTTAATTATTGAAATTATTTGTGTATTTCTAAAAGTTTTAATTTACCTTTAGAAAAAATTCAAAAAAAATCATGTTTCTGTAATAACGTTACGTCGATCAGTACTTTCTGAAATGTTTTTTTTATAATTATCATCCGAATGAAAATTCTGATAATCAATTAAATCACAAAAGTGCGATTAATATAATTATAAAGATGATTAATATAATTATAAGGATGATGTCAATATAATTTTATAATTAACAAATCAGAAAGCTTTTATATGTGCCTTTATATGCAAATAATTTTTTATTTATCTATTAAAGTGATTCGGTATTCTTCCTATAGTTATTGGAATACATGTTAAATTTTGGGTCGACTTTTGAAGCATCGCCTTCTTTCTCCCCGTCGCCGCCGCTCATGCTCGACGGCACCGGATCGCGCGCGGATGTGTATCTCAGGAGCGTTGCACTAAAAAATATGCTCCGTACCTTATAGCAAATTATTAATCCTTATTTTCCTCAGTCTTCTGTGATGTCTTCTTTATTCAACATGCCTTCTTTATTCACATATTGAATAAAGAAGACATCACGGAATTATTGAAGTTGTCATTCCAGTTTAAAATTATCTCGTTCTGTATCGATTCTTATTAGTCTTAAATTGATATTATCTGTATTTTATATTAAAAGATATTACATTTTGTGGCACATAAGCGTGATCAGTAGCTCTATAAAAGAAAACCGAATGTATCAATGTAATGTATAAAAATAATAAAGTAAATATTTTAAAAGTACATAATATTTAGTAAAATGTATATACTTATTAATGTTCAATCACTGTTATTAAGAAAATAACAATTATGTAGGAAGGAAAATTTATTTTATGATAATTTTCATGCTAAAATGTTGTCATGATAATTTTCATGTTGGAAGGTATGATAGCAGCATGTTTTTTATACTATGACGCTCTTGAGGTGCATGTCCGCGCGCGATCCAACGGTTATAAAGCCGTCGACTGTTGAGTGGTTATAAAGGAAAAATAGGCAGCACTTCAGAAATTGGCTCGAAATGTGTGACTAGTTCTGAGCACACTGAAGTACACATATAATTTCTATAATTTTATAAAAATATATTTGGAGTAATATGTTCATTAATAACGTTATTTGTTTTAAAAAAAAATTAAGAAAAAAAGGAAAAAGCAGGATTGAACATAGGATCTTCAACATTCTGATCTCGCACCTAACGCCCGAGATCACGTTGAGTTTTTGCAGACCGCCTCTATGAACATGGTACATAAAATACACGGAAAATCGTAAACTATATCTTGTTAACTATCACGTTTTGAAATCATTTTTGCTATTATATATTAATGAGAAAGGTATATGATTAACTCTTTCACTTATAATATCGTGTGAGACTCGTGGTAAAGAAATCGGGCCAAACATAAGTATCATTGATGAGAGTCGTGGTACGTCTATCGAGCCAAACATAAACATGTTCCAGGCTATTAATTATGACACGCGCCATCGTAACTTAAATAGGGCAAAGGATTAATATAATTTAATAAAAATTATGTATTATCTCTAGAATGTCTCTTTCCTCCTTATGATACATGCCAAGCGGCCGAGATCGTCGAGAAAATATTTTCGATCGCTAGAAACAAGCGACCACAGAGAGAAGGACAGAGACAGACTCATTGTTTTGCTAGACGAGCCCAGTTCGGCGTGTCCGCGCGGAGACTCACCGATTACAATCGAAGCTTCTATCCGTTTTTGTATTTTCTCTGTCTCGCTCTATCGAAATAACAGAAATTGAAAGAATTTTAAATCATGGACACGGTTGCCAGTTCTCCGTTTTTTTTTTTTGACAGACTTCGGTTTCTTGGACTAATATTCAATACTCCAGCAGATGTGAAAATCTCCAATTTTTGTCGTCTGCTGGAGTATTAAATATTAGTCCAAGCAACCGAAGTCTGGCAAAAAAAAACGGAGAGCTGGCAACCGTGTTTGTGAATTAAAATTCTTTCATTTTCTTTTTATTAAATTATTAAACATATATCTTTTTCATTAACGTAGCAAAAATGCAAAAATGATTTCAAAATATAAACATTGATGAGATATACAATAATTTAAGACTTTTCGTGCGCTATATATATCGTGTTCGTCGAGGTGATCCGCAAGAACTCAACGTGGTCTCGGGCATTGGGTGCAAGATCAGAATATTGAAGATCTTATGTTCGATCCTGCTTTTTCGTTTTTTTCATAATTTTTTTTTTAATAAATAATGTTATTAATAAACCTATTACTCCAAATATACTTTTTATAAAATTACAGAAATTATATACGTGTACTTCAATGTGCTCGAAATTAGTTGCGCATTTCGGGCCGATTTCTGAAATGCTGCCTATTTTTCCTTCACAACCGCTTGACGCTTGACGGCTGAACCGCTCACGCGCGGACGTCTCAAGAACGTCACAGTATAAGGAATAGTATGCTGCGACCATACCTTCCAGCAAATTGTCATGAAAATAAAATAAAATAAAATAAAATATTTTCCTTTCTACATAATATTGTATTTTCTTAATAATGGTAATTGAACATCATAATAACTTAATGCATTTTACTGAATGTAATGTATTTTTAAAATATTACTTTATTATTTTTATGATACATTCAGTTTCAAAGGGCTACACATTTTTGTGCCACAGAATGTAATATAGAATTTTAGTTTACCGCGTCATATATATCTGGTCATCTATTTGTATTTTTTTTTTTTAGTGGAATAAACCTGGAGAATGCACTTAAATGATGTATCAATAATAGAACTTCAAAGATGATAGAGAGTTTTTACAATAACGTAAGATTTAGATACGGTGAACGCCTTTTCTTAATTAGTCGCTAAGGAGAAGATAATGACCTTGATATCGATTATATATCTTTTTTCTTAGAGTGAAAAATAAAAATTTTTTGTATGTATGTATGTATATATATATATATATATATATATATATATAATATATGCATACATATATCGTTTTGCGTGACGCTGTATGTGTCAGAAAACAATGGCGTTATACGAGTCAATCAGCTGTAACCAGTATGACCCGCGTTCACAGTATCGTTGCCGCGTAACAGAACTGTCAATTCAGTGTAGTGTAGTAGTTTTTACACACAACCATATATATGTATGTGTGTGTGTGTGTATATTTATATAGTGTTTTGTGTCCACAAAATAGAAAAAAATGTAGTAGCAGAATATTGTCTGCCTTTGATAAGAGAAGGTTATGGGTGCTTTCTAGCAAGCGACTCAGTATCTCATACAATACAATATCTCATTCTTGTATTGGCGAACAAGATTGTAATGATGCACCGTGTCACACTGTGTCTCTTGTTGGAAGGCACTCTAGAAGGTCAAAATTGCTTATTGTGATGTGTGTTTCTTGTTGGAAGGCATCATATAAAGCCAGCATAGAAAAGGTTAGCATCTTTATGTCATTCGTGAAAATATCACTTTTATTTATCAAACAAGTGATATAGTTATAACAATAATTTGCGCTTTGTTTAATTAGATCCAATGTCAGAGGCGTTCATCGTGGGCTGACTATTTTTAATTTACTGTCAGAGGTGTTAATCGTGAGCTGGCTAGCTTTTTTTTTTTTTTTTTGATAACGGAGGGGAAATGCCTGACGCATACCCCGAGCCTCGGGGGAGAGCCCGGGGTTATGTGGGGCTTGCACCCACTAAAACCCCTCCGAGTGTCCTTACCTGGCCTTGCATAAGGGACTCCCAGGAACGCGTGCAGCATACTTCTGGGAGTCCCTCAGGCCAGTCGGCTTATTGCCGACTTCTATTCCCGCCCGGGGATTTTTATGGCGTCGTCTGAGAGACGACGTGACCCCGGGCGGTGCTTGGCACCTTCGACTTTATTCGGGCGCTGGGGGGACACCACCCCCTGCGCCCGCCGCCCCGGTTGGTGTTGGGGGGCGGGAGTTGGGGATCACGGCCCTTGCCGCGATCCCCAGCCCCCCGAGGGGCGCCAATCAGAAGTTTGGCGCCCCTCATGCTTCGGCGCCGCGAGAGGAAGTCTCGCGGCGCACCCCCCACGCGCGGCGGCGCAGGGCTCCCCGCCCGGTCGCGCATTCGACGCGGCCGGAGGATGATGAGCCACTGCACCCCGCGCACGCGGAGGGTCATCCTGTTTCCGGCGGCGGATCGACCCTAGGGTCGGCGATCCGCTTCACTGCGCCCCGCGTCCGAGACGCGGGGCCGTCACTGATGATGGTGGCGGCGGAGGTAGAGGGTTCACTGACCCCGACACTCACGCACACCACCCCACCGTCCTCCTCTTCACTCCTCTCATCTATGGGGGAAGGAGGTCGCCGTCGTTCTCGCCCCGTGGGGCGGTCCCGGCGGCGGGTACGTGAGCTGGCTCGCTATAACAAAATGCCACAACCGTAAATCGTACTTTGGCTAGTTATAGACAAATGTCAGAGGCGTTCATCGTGAGCTGACTATTTTTAATTTACTGTCAGAGGCATTCGATTATCAAATTTGGTGAAATACAATTACGGAATCAACTGTAGAATTTTACGTCTGCAATTAAAGAAATGTGAATAGCATTGTCATGATAGAATCAAAAGCTGATTGCTTGACATGATGGAAACAAAGAAACTAATGAAGAAAAAAAAAAGACCGAATATCAGTAAACAGCTTCTTTGAAACCTTATAATTTTTGTCTGAAACGTTTTTTCTAAAAACATTATGTAACCTTATAGCACAAGAATGGCCGTAATTCAATCATAGAAGAGAACGTGAATCATAGGTCAACATATTATATTTTGGCGTACTATGCATGTCGATACAAGTATAATTCACATTCCTTTACGATTATAGTTATAGTCACCTTTATGTTCAGCTTCTAAATCCGGAGTCTTTTTGGACACCCGATATAATATATACGTTATACATATATATAACATACGTTATACAGTCTATAGTCACATACATAATTTTCGTACGATACTGTACGTTTATGAAATGTATATAAGTATATCATATTCAAAGCAAAATGTTTTAGCAAATGTATACACTTATAGGTCAATGTGTACGTGACTAACAGCAAGTTACAATAAGTATATTTTTACTAAATACATTCTGACTATGACTTAGATATATCTTCGGATGTAACCATGTATTTGAAATACATGTATATACGTATAATGTAATAGCACTTTTTCCTTTATTCTCAATACTATTTTAACTTAGGATGTAACATGTACTGATCTTCTTTTTTCTACGTTGAAAAAATAAAAAGAGATATGTTTTTTTATGGTCAAATATACAGATATTACTGATATATGCTTTTATATTTTCAATATCAGAATATACATGCAACTAACATAAATTAAAGCTAACGAGAATCAAACGCAGATGATCAGACGTAACATCTTAAAAAGATAATCATATTACGAATTCTCTGATAAATTCTCATTTTATGTGTACAGATATACTCATTATATATATATATATTAGGTGTTGGAATTAATTCGTAGCGTTTTACAAGTGATGGGAAGTACTTTCATTAATGTATTTTTTAATGCTCATGTGAAATAAATAACATTCTTTCATTAAAAAACGCTACGAATTAATTCCAACACCTAATATATATATATATATATATATATATATATGGATATTCATGAAAAAGAATTACATTATGTATGTGCAATGTCGTATTCATTTATTGATATTATATTATTATTACCTAAAATGACATTGGATAAGGAAAAAGTGCTATTACGGCTTCATATCGATATAGTTATTAAAGTTAAAAATCTGTACTTTATGTATATTATATAATAGATTTTTAATACTGGTGATATATATTGGAACACGGCCTACACTGCATATGTACATAATACAACTGTATTTCTAAGGTCCGATTCTACAAATATAAGATTAACTTCAATTACGGTTTATTTTTTTCTCAATTCTAAAATTGGAAAATTTTCCATAATAAATTTTACATTTGTGGAACCGACCCTAATACACGTCCCTGCTAAGATGGTAATGTAGGAAATAAAACGGAATAAAAATATCGATAATTAATCGATCGAATTTCCTGCATGATCATATTAACTCAGAGGGCGTAAGCATCTTATACATTGGAAATAAAAACCTGTAATATCGACTTTGATTAACTTCAGCCTTCGCTCCAGCATCTCCTTAAAGATAATCGAATACACGCGTCCCGATCTACTATTGTCGAAGAAGTGCACGGCACGCGGGCCGCGAGGAGTGGGAATGGTCTAGCAGGTGCGCCGCGCCAAGCTTAGAGATCCGCGCGCCGTGCGCTCGATGGACCGTACCTTCGACAATAATCGGTCGGGTGGACGCGCGTATTCGGCTATCTTTAAACGTTAATATCTTGTTAATTATTGCGAGCATTGCAAAATAGTAGAGGACTTTTCTACGCAGTTTAGTCTGCTCTACCTGTTTGGGACGAGTAGGACCGTATATTCATGCCACCCTGTATATACATAGATGTGTATGTGTATCTATTTTTATTATAATAAAAAAATTCAATCAACTTGTTAACAAATAGCTTAATTTTATGCTATTCTAGGATGTTACATTTCTACGTTATAAGAGTTATCCGATACTTAATAGTTAATTAAGCGAATCGTGTGAATGTGCTGAGTGTAGGTAATTGTGTGTGTGTATATGTGTGTGTGTGTGTGTGTGTGTGTGTGTGTGTTTGCGACATTAGTGCATCTAAATTACTAAATACAAAAGAAAAGTGTTGTTAGAAGTATGTAGGTGCGTGCGTGCGTGCGTGCGTGTGTATCTATGTACATATACCTTTCCGTGTAAGAGAAAAGGAATTACAGGTGTGAAAATGAACGTGCAGTGTATACTTTCAACAATTCGATGGACCGCGAATAATCGCAGTTACATTATAAAGAGTGCTGCAACGATATTATCTTACTCACTAACTTTTCTCGTGACGGCACTTGATCTAAATTGTTTTATATACATCTGCCGCCTATAGATAAATCCCAGTCAGGCTCACTGTGGCGAAGGATGATTCTTAGCTTCAGTCTTTGTCCTGCTTTGTCCGCGCGCAAAACATATTGCAACGTGAGTGATTTTTTTCCCCTAACGTGCAAAAATATTCTACCATTAACGCTAAATGGTAGAATATTTTTGCACATTTTCTGTGATTAAGTGTAGTGTTAATTTTTTTACTGTGCAGCCATTGTATAACATGGGTACTTTATTGTATAAAGAATTGCAAAGAGGTGAGGAGACTGCCTCCTCTTCCTTCTCCTCCTCTCTTTCGGTTCAACAGAGTGATATTATAATTGATCTCACTCAATTACTATGTCAATCAAATAGAGTTATTCCATCGCCTCATCGAGATTGCCGATGAGGTGGATTATCTCACTCGTGTGCGCATAAACAAAATTGTGTTCAGCACCTCATTGACAATCTCGATGAGGCAGTGGAGGAAGAGGAAGAAGAAGAAGTTGAAGAGGAGAGCATCCCCGCTGGATCCTTCTTTGGAATATCCTGAGGATATATCCGAATTATTCGATCAAATAGATGAACTTGGGTATCTACAATGAATTTAATTTGAGTATCTACCTCCTTAGCGTTCTGACGATCAGGCAAGAGGAGGAGGAAGAGGAGAAAGAGGAGGAAGAAGAATAAGAATTCAGCGGTGGAGGAGGAAGGAGAGGAAGAGGATACGGAGAAGATAAGAATATTTTATTATTTCATATATTTTTTTCTTTCTTTTTTTCTTTCTAGTAGAAAGTATCTTGTTCACGTTATAGTACCGCGACACATTTTGGGGTGGACGCGTGGTCCGCGGCGGCGGCGATGGCGGCGGCGGCAGCGAGGTGGGGGGTGGCAGTGGCCCCAATGATACGTGACGTCACAACATGACGGCATGTATCATCATATCAGTAAACATCGATAGCGCCAGGATTTCCCGCGCCTTCCCCCTCCTTTCCCCCGCGCCAACGAGTATCCTCCGCGCCCTGCGCCCTCCTCTAGCCTCATGGTCCAGAGCTCGCCTTGCTTTATTACTCTTGGACAATCACAGAGATCGGTCTTTTGACAGTCATCCTCAAAAGCCTAACCTTGCAGAGCAGCAGTAAGTCCCATCTCGACATATATATATATATATATATTAGGTGTTGGAATTAATTCGTAGCGTTTTACAAGTGATGGGAAGTACTTTCATTAATGTATTTTTTAATGCTCATGTGAAATAAATAACATTCTTTCATTAAAAACGCTACGAATTAATTCCAACACCTAATATATATATATATGTGTGTGTGTGTGTGTGTGTGTGTGTGTGTGTGTATATCCGTATATTCATCGCGAAACCTAACCCACGCTAAACCATAGTGCCACGCTTAAATCGCCCCAACAAGGATTGGCTTAGAAGGTCGGCCTACCGTGAAGCGCGAAGACTCCTAGATCAAGCGTACCAGGAGTACGCTTGAGGGTTCTCGAGATCAGAATCGCTTAGCCGAGGACGCATTGCCTCCACCATCTTCGCCACCATCGGTTTCGCCGACTCTACCTGCTAATCGAGACGCGTTAGAGGTGATACCTTCTCCTTCTCCTTCACCTTCCCCCTTCATTTTCTCCTTAATCTCCGTCACCCGCGTTTTCGGACACTCTGATGGAGCGAATTTTCCCTGACACTCCTCCGCTAACATCCGATTCATCCGTTATCTCTATCCCGTTTTCCCCCCAGAGGAACTCCGTCTCCGACGAACTCCACAGCGTGGAGTTGTTAGAAGAAATTCCTCCTCCATTATCGAGATCCTATTTCCGCATCTAAAAGAGTGATTCATTTGACTTAGACAATTCCCGTGGACTACAGCACCTATTCCCGAGGAGACCTTTACGATTGGCCCTCATTATTTCGATTCACACGAAATCTGGCATGGAATTATCGGCCAATCTCCCCGTTCCTGTATTCTGGTATTTATTCCGAATTTCACCAATCCATATTTAGTTCCAGTGGAATTCTTTTTCAATCTTTTTCTTTCTTCTTCCATTACTGTCCATGAAATAGACTAAACAAAAACCTGTGTTCTCCGTTCGTCCCGAACTCTCATTTTCTGACGATTTAATGCAACTAACATGCATAAAATTTAAATAGTTGTGAAAAAATAGTCGTCAAATGTTAATTAGTTAATAAAGATTATCGCGTCGATCTGTAGATTTCTTCTTTTTATAGTAATCATATTAATCAATGTGTAAATTAGTTTGTAATAAATAAACTTATTGGTATAACCTTGTTCTTTATCTTCTATCCGATTGATAATGATTAGTAATAATAAATAATACTATGTAATAATACTAATAATTTTTTCTTTCTCTCTCTCTCTATCTCTCTCTCTCTCTCTCTCTCTCTCTCGTTCTTTAATTTTAAAACTCTAAACAACCTTGTAGTCGTTTAACCTTGCCTTTTTAGAGATCGCACGTGGTCCATTCTCGAGTTAAAAGGATTATATTCCTTGACTCGAAATTCGAACCGACTATCGCACCTCGTAGGAAACAAGTGTCATAGCGTCTTTGCGGGACGTTGACCCATATTTCGAGGCGAGCACAAAAAGGGTGCGTTCGACTCGCAGTACTCGCCTCCTGCGAGACAAGAATCTGACCGTGTCCTTCCAGGTACCCTTCCAGGTATTCCCGCTCCTCTTCTCTCCAGTAGGATCATAAATTTAAAATCTCCACGAGTTTGGACGTAATATCAGCATTATCAATGATTTTTCAGAAAAACTCTTTTTACCGATTATTTCACCGATTCGTTGTTTTTTGAACGGATTATCACACATTTTTCTTTATTTCTTTATGTCTTTGCGACAGTTATAAATGTGTTGTTTGATTATATAAACATTTTAAATAAGTGAAACGAAATAATCGATATCGATTCTTGAATATATCGCAATAAAATTCGAGAATCTCAAGAAGCGAAAATATCGACCCATGAGACGAGAAAATTGTATCAATTATTTGTTTTTGTCGAGCCCAAATCTCGGTATTGGTATTTTCTCGTCTTGTCTCGCTCGAATGCATCATTAATTGTCCAGCACATTATTCAGCAGAAGCACAGAAGGTATTAAATCGCGGTATAATACAATAATTACTCAATCGGTAGAGGTAATCTGATATATTGATCTGCCAGATCGCCAAATTTTACGTTACTAAATTTCTTTTTGTAGGGTTTCTAAAAAGTATAAGTTTATCAACAAGTGCCAATAACTCGTGAAAACATGATTGAATGAATCAAGAATTTTACACATCGAACTCAACGACGCGCATAGAGAAATTCATTATTATAGGAAATTACTTTTTCATGTTGTGAGTAACCTAGTTCTGTTTCCCGACGAAAATCTTGACAATTTCCTCAATACACAGGAGAAATCTTGTAAGCTCTTTTTTGAGAAAGAATAAAAGAGACTAGAGTCAAAATTCCTTTGGTTGCATTAAAAAAAAAACAGGCTATGGATATGATTGTATACAGATACGATCATAAATCGATTCCAACATTCTTGAACACTTCAGTTCCTTTAACACTTAACCTTCTTGTAAATTCCTCAACCTTGAATGTTATTAATCTTCTTTCTGTTTCACAAAACAGTATGATTCCTAGTTCGTTTATTTCCATGCTTTTCCTTCACAGAATTCATTTTCCTCTCCACTGTCAGAAATGGGTGATTTGTAAACTTATCTTCCTTTGACATTCCTTATAACATTCAATGTTTTTTATGAGGAGAAAATTTTAGGAGAAAATTTTGCGTTTTCTTTCGATAACAAGAATAAGATTATCTTCGAATGTATAAAGAGTATTGAGAGTAGTACATAAAGAATGCCAATCGGTAGGAGAATTGAGGTTACGAACCATTCCAATCTTGAATAATATCATCTCTTCTCCTATTTTTACATTTTCTACTGATAAACAACTATTAAAATTGGAATCTGACACATGTAAATTCATATCGGCGCATCCTAATATTATTTTCACACACGCTGATAAAGATAACATCACGGTCGCCATGGACGAAGACACATATATAAAATGACTACATTATTAGGAGACTCAGACACATATGTATCCATTAAGGTCCTATCAAAAACCACATATGTATCCATAAAGATCCTATCAAAAAATTTACGACAGCTCTAAGATCTATATTTACTAGATGGAAAACGAAAGATTATATTAAGGATTCTAAGTATAGAATGTTTTATTGTAATGATGGATTGCTTCCGACAGTCTATGGATTGCCGAAGATTCATCGGATTGTCCTCTCAGAATTATTGTTTCCTTGATAGGCAATCCGCTATATGCATTACCTACATATTTGCATAACATATTGTTTAAGACAATTCCTAAGGCAGATAGTTATATTAAAAATAGCTTCCAATTAGTTGACAAATTATTATAAAAAGAATATAAGTAGAATAGTTACAGGGATTCTAACTCACGGATACAGCAACCAGCAGAGAGTTCTAGTGTCGCGCGAGTGAGGAAGACAAAGTCACAGATGCTGGATTCGAGGGAGGAGGAAGCGCGTCATCGAGGTCCGTGTTAGAGGGGAAGAGGGAGTTTGTTCCTTCTCTCTTTCACCCATTGCGTTCTGTTTTTAAACTATTGTCCTCTCTCTCCTACTCATTGTAAGATGCAGTTCTCTCTCTTCCTCCCGTTGCGTTCTCTTTTCTTTTCTTCTTTTGCACATGATTTTATTAAATAGATATGGTATTTACGATTTTTTAAAAAATAATATGATTTGGTAATAATTTTAATTTAGCAACTGATAATATGTTTAGCAATACAAATGGCCAAGTATGCTTTCTTATCAAGTAATTCAGTGTGGAGATATGAAGAAGGAATGAGAGACAAAGGATTAAATAATTTTTAACAAAGAGTAATATAATTTTAATATTTATTTATTTAATATTCTCATTTTTCATATAATGCATGGCATACAATATGATCTAAAGCATATGCTATCAATTCACATTCGATATTAGAATTTCTATTATAAATCTTGCACAAAATATTTAGCGTATCAAATTTAGTCATAATGTAATTTTGACGTAAATAAGTTAAAATATCTAAATTTATCGCACTATTCGTACAATGACACGATGAAGATTTGAATTTACACAATCATTATATATTAGGTGTACAAATAAGTTTCCGCCGTTTTTAATCAAAATTAAGCATTTATTGTGAAAGAACGATACATAATGTTTTATTGAAAGTATTGTCCATCGCTAGCCACTACTTTTTGCGTTTGGCACGAATCTTCATTCAATAATGCTTACAATTCCGCGTCTTCCTACACTTTCGGTCTTCCGCTACGTTCTTTGTCTTCGACGTCAAATTCACCGTTCTTAAATTTTTGAAACCATTCACGACAACTTCTCTCACTTAAGGCAGCCTCACCAAATGCTTCTACAAGCAATCGATGAGCCTCAGCTGCAGATTTCTTCAAATTAAAGAAGTAAATCAAAAGTTCCCGCAAATGACGCTTATTCGGCTCAAAACTCGGCATTTTCGTACAAAAAAAAATATATGATGCTGATACAAAATCGCTAGTATTTCAAGATTATGTTGTTGACAGATGTCCAACCTTACAATATATGTTTTACATCAGACAATTTTAACCATAGCTTGCTAGTGGCGCCGTCTTTTGTCAAACGGCGGAAACTTATTTGTACACCTAATAATTTGACACGCATTGATGTTTTCACATACTATAGTTTATCTTTATCGAGATACGATACCAATTTTTCTAAACTTGATGCGAGAAATTTAAACAAATCAATAAAACGTAATTTACATTTATACAAATTTTCTTTTGATCATTTTTGTCTATAATATTATTGATATGTTTCTTAAACGAAATGTATTTTTCTTTTGTTATCGATAATAAATCTATACGTCCTTCGTAAGAGGTGGCTATTTCTTTGATGATGAAATGTGCGTTGTATCCCGATAAATTATGAAAAACTGTGGGAATGCAATGTGAATCTTTGTAATTAAAGTTGCAATTTGAATGCGCGGGGTCTCTATATCGCCCGGTAAGATGGCAATGATCGCGTACCCATGTGTCATCTTTTGAGAACAGTTTCTCACACACATTACAGTACGTAGCACTGTTAAATTTTATTCAATCGTCTTTCGTAAAATCTATCATGGAAACGTTAGCGGATAAGATAGCTTTGACATCATATGCTAAATTTTTTAGTTCCTTGGAGAACTTCATGCTATGCAATCGTTATCGCGACGAAAGATACTTCAACAGCAAGTCATTGTATGAGTTATAAACATAGTACGCTATACTAAAAACCTAATGATATTGATATGTGTAGCTTAATGTTTCCATATCTTCCTTTTCCATCTTTTCCAAAGTGCTTAATGTTTCCATATCTTCCTTTTCCGTTCTTTCCAGGTCGGCATATATGACAAATGGGACGCGTTCCTTTCTACAATAGTTGCTAAAACTTAATCACTTGTTGTCCTCACTGGGCAGTCGGATCGCGCAGTTGTTAAATTTTCCGCAGTCTGTTGTGTGGATCTCTAGTTTTGCGCTAGATCTAAAATAATGTAAGCATCTGGAAAATAACACAAATTTTTATTATTATTTAAAAAAAATGTTGCTGAAAATGTTGCTATTTATAATTTTTTTTCTTTTTTAAATGTATACGAATCTCACAGAAATATATTTTATTCTTCGTTGTTGTAATTTGCGATCTTACAGGGCGAGATAAATCCTTGAGCCATGTAAAATGCCCTGTATTATCGCTGCATGGATCCTGTACGTACAAAAGATTGACGTGTTTGCCTCTCTTTCGGTCAGTGAGCCGTAATGGAAGAATTTCTTTTTGCTCCTCAATGTAGTATACGTCAATTGAGATGTTATTCTGATTTTCAAATTTTCTTATTTGATTCATTGGGAACATAATGTCTATTAGATTTAATACCGTTGTATAATGAGGATAGGAAGACGATTTGTGTTACTTCTAGCTGGATGTAGAGCGGCAATGATCAGGCAAAACATGCATTGTCCATGCATCCATCGCACGTTAACTACCTCTCTTCATTTTAATTTCTCGCGAGATTTCGATGCGACATTCCGCGTGCAACGGATTGTACTTGTTTACGTTTACAGTTAAATTCAGGATGCGCAATAGCGTCCACCCGCTATCGTGTTTCTGAAATTCCTTCAGCGATGTCAGGATAGGCTCGATCACGCACGACGCGTACTATTCTTGCAAATCGGACGAACGGAAAACTCATAGTTTCTCATGCTCATACTTTTATTAACACGTTTATCATCCGATACAAATTCATCATTAAGCACTGTGTTTATCTTAATATTATCATGTTTCTGAATAACACTTTTCAGCACTATCTCTCTCGCAACTTTAAGGAATTGGCGAGGTTTGATGTGTCCAGAGTGTTATCACGGCACCGGTCAATATACGGTTTTCGAACGCTGTTCAATCTCGCTCCATCGAAGTCCCGCGCTATACTCGACACCCACTTGCACAAAACGCTCGCGCACAGTATCTTTCAAATTTTTGAATCTTGCGATACGAACGATCAACGATTGTTTAATACCAATCGATAATCGCGGACGTTTAGCGCGACTCTGTTCGTCTGAATCTAGCGATTCGATGAAATTATCGCAACGTTTTTCCCACGCAAGAAACTCTTCTCGCATATATAAGCGGCTTACGCTATGAGATCACGCTCCGTTTGATCCATATTAAAATGTACTGTTTTTCACTAAAATATAATTTTCACACAGTCACTAAAAAGTATAATTTTTACACAGTTGCGTTAAATGTCTTTCACATTGTATTAGGTGTTGGAATTAATTCGTAGCGTTTTTTAATGAAAGAATGTTATTTATTTCACATGAGCATTAAAAAATACATTAATGAAAGTACTTCCCATCACTTGTAAAACGCTACGAATTAATTCCAACACCTAATACAAATAGGACATAGATTGCATGGTAATATTTGATACAGCGGATCTCGGTATTCCTTCCAATACATATCGTCAATATGTACGAATATATATTGTCTAATAACATGTGCGAAATTGACGAACAACGTGAAGACGTAAAAATATATCATGCATTCTTATGATGAGCAAAAAAAACTTGTCACGATCTGAAGAATGGTTTAAAGTATATAAATAATAAAAGTACATGACGCACATCCCATTTGCTCCAAAGGATTGATTTTAGCTCGCGTTATCGAACGACTTGTTATTTTACCATTACTAACAATGTCACTGTCACTGTCACTTTCATAACACATGTCCGCGATATCATAAGCTGATTCTGATTCTGATTGTGATTCTTCTTCATCAATAATCATTATAAATTCATCTTCTAAATCAATTTCTAATTCTTCTTGAACTTCATGTTCTGCTTCTATTTCTACATCTTCTTGAACTTCATGTTTTGCTTCTACATCTTCGTATTCCATCTTGAATAAAACTTGAAAAACAAATTTTGGAAAATTTGTAGATTCGTGTGTATGTATTCTCTTAAACCTTTCAGTTTCATTACTGATAGCGTGTAGATCTCTCCATTTTTATATGCAGAGGATAGGAATTGCATTTTTGTGAACATTCTTTTTTCCATTATCGAATTTTTTTATTTTTGTATGCCTCTAAGTGATTCATAGTATGGTCTAATAACTTCTACATCGATAACTAAGATATATATAAATTCCACATTTTTGACAAAAGACTAGGTGGAAATGGGATATTGATGATACATTATTTTCATGAACAGATATACTTTATTGTTGTTGGCGTCGATCTTTTAAATAAAGAAAAAGATTCGATATCATTAAAGTGCATTCTTAATACATGTGTCATTGTGCATTAAGCTTAATGACAGTTACATTAAAAATTAACTTGCATATTT